>NC_056746.1:1040585411-1040760411 GCF_019279795.1 Protopterus annectens
TATTTCTGTAAGGCCCTTATGTAGAATATCCACATAATTTCGAGATTCAATAATGACTCCCAGTTTGCAGTCATCTGTGAACTTTGGTAGTCAGAGTCCCTTAATGTTGGCCTGTACTTCAGAGAAGTATATGCCAAATAAAAGTGGTCCCAGGATTGAACCCTGAGGTACTCCACTTGTCACTTGTCTGGAGCTGGATTTGGAGTCAGCTACTTGTACAATGTGGGTTCTGTCAGTAAGCCAGCTGGCAACCCATCAAGTGATGTAGGGATTAATGCCCAGCTTAGTAAGTTTATCTATGATTCCAGAGTGAAGGAGGGTGTTGAAGGCCTTGGTGAGGTCCAGATCAGCTGTGTGGACTGCCTTACCCTTGTCCACAGCTCTGGAGACTGATTTGAGGAAGTCAATCAGGCTCAGGAGACAATATCGGCTCTTACAAAGCCAAACTGGGTGGGGTCCAGTGTTTGAAGGTTGCCAATGTCTTTGTTTATAAGTTCCATAATAATACATTCCATGGCCTTGCAGATCAGGATCATCAGACTGATGGGGTGGTAGTTCCAGGGATCCAAGGTGGATCTCTCTTTGTGGAGTGGGATAACTGTAGCTGTGCACCACTCAGTGGGCACAAAGCCTAAGGTGAGGCTATGATTAAACATGACACTTAGGTGAGGTGCCAGTTCATTTTGTAGTTCATGTAGTACGCAGCCTGTGATGTCATCTGGTCCCATGGATGCTGTATTCTTAGCTTTGGACAGTGCATTTTTACCTGTGTGGCCATTACTGGAATTTGGCAATCTTTCAGTATTGAGATGGGCCCTATAGGAGGTGAGAGGAGGTTGAACTTGGCACTGAATCAGTCTGCTAGGATATTGGCAATATCCTTGGGATCAGTATATTTAATGCCATTCTGTTGTAGCTCAGAGCAGATCTGAGCATTGCCATTTAGATTCTTGACATAGCTATAGAATGCCTTGTGGTTGTCTTTGGAATCTTTGGCAATTTTATTTTTATAATTTTCAGTACATTCACAGCTACATACAACTGAAATTGAAAGGTTAACGCAGGACAATGCTGGCAGACAAACAAGTAAAACACATGTTGATGGAAATATGTACTGTTGCTTTTTTCAGCTATTTGACATGCCCATTCTAAAGTATGCAGACAAGCAGTGCTAAATCAGTTCACCTCAGTTAATGTATTCTCCAGGACATACACATTTCTATTTTTCAGGTGCAAGTGAGATGACACACACCAGTGTATGAGATCATCTTTATTAGTTTTGACATACATATCTGTGTACAACTCAGAAATCCACAATTACTATTCCTGCATGATCTGCACAGGGGAATGCTTTTCATTTCTAAGTGTTACAGTAGCTCTGACATGGCACTTTCTTGGCAGGTTCACTCAGACACACTCATACATATTCTAATATTCCTTGCCTGTATATTGTACCTTGTTTGCTACTGACATCTGTATTACACAGCAGCTGGAAATACTCCATTGTAATGCTGGCAGCCTGACACAGGCATTTATTCCTGACTTTAAAAGCACAATTATATATACAGGCAGGTACTACCATTACTATATTTTTGATTTCTTACTGATAATATTAAGAGGTATTCTGTACTCACCATATTGCTGATGCAGCCGGGCCAATAGCTGGGCATTAGCCTCAACATTCTGGGACCTCTCTGCAGCAGCTGTATGAGGAGACATGACACATTAATCACACCTGCACAGTCACAAGTTGAACTTTTTCCATACTTAGAGTTACATAAGACTGCATACTTACAGACACGTGGGACATCCTGCACTCAGGCTTCTTGGATCCACTGGTCGAGGAGTGCACCCCTCCTCCACTTCAGGTCGTTATGGTGGTGACGTACCTGCCCCCTTGTCCGAGGTATGCCAGTGGCACTGGTGAGATCACATGCAAACTGGTCCCAGGCCTCTGCTTTGTACTGGGAGCCCTGTTACTGGCCCTGCAGCAGCCTGCCATCGTTTTTTTACTAGGAGCCCAACCATGACCCTGGACTCCTGGATGACCCAACATTGCGCTGGGAAGCAAACACCTTCACCTACACCAGACATTTTGGTCCTGCTGTGAGCAATCCCAAATGGTTATGGCTGTATTCCTGCCTGTGTGGTTTAAATATGGCAGTTTTCCTGCACTTTCTCTTGATTGGCTGGTTTTAATATGCTGAACTATGCTTAGCTGCACACAAATCCATATAGCAATGCTTAAACCAGATAAGCACAGCTGAAAACCAGTAAGCAATGCTTACACTACCACGTGACTTTGGCTCCATCGTCGCCATTTTGAAAATGAATGTGCTGTTGCTACAAGAAAAGATACCAAAGTCTTTCAGTTCTAGAGGCCAAAGATCAAGTGTTGCACGCATATATTCCGAAGAAGTTTTGTATTATACCAAACGAAAGCACTCAATAAACATCTTTTGTGGATCTTCTGTCCTGCTGGGGTTTATTTTTACTGGTTTGCCTTTCATTCATTTTTGTAATGCTTACACTAGCAAAGCATTGCTTAAATCTATTTTTTTACATTAAATTTATAAAGTATTTTTTACATTTATATTTTACATATCCCCACCCCTACTGTGCTATACGTGAGCCATATGATTGACATCTATCATTCAAATCCTTAAACGTTTATTAAATAAATTGGCATGGGAGATTCAAACTGAGCATGTTTTACATGCTAATCCATGACAGTAGTACTATGCTACAGCAGCTTGATGATGTTTTCTATCACAGTAGCACTTGTCTATCATTTTCAGGATTTCAGCCAGACTAAGCATAGCGGCTTGCCATGCAAAAAAGCTGTGCACCACTTAAATTTTGGATTTATTTAATGAAAAAAAAAACATTGTTTTGATTTTTATTGCTTTCCTCTTGCCCTTGTGCTTCTATGCATGTAGGGCGAGAGTGCTTACATTCGGGGGTGTACACTTGAAGGTTGCTGCCTTCTAGGTGTGTTTGTGTTTTGTTTTGTTTTTATTTCAGTATCCATGGACACTGAAATGTTAGCTACTTATATGTCAGTGTCTGCAGACACTCCTTTAGTATATAATATTAGATCCAGGCTCTAATATTATATACATTGACAGTCATCTGTGTCACAAAGTGCCGTAAGGCACTTTCTGAGTGAAGTGAGCATGTTACATGTGCAGGCACTGCTGACACATGCCCCCTGCGCTCATTCATGGTTTATGTCCATTTAGATTAAACAGCAGTGTGCCTTCATGCATATGCAAGGTGCGCTGCTATTCTAAATGGACATGAACCACTCCTTGCAAGAATAGTTTTATTCTTGCAGGGAGTTTTGTGAATCCTGTGGATTTCTACAAACAACATTTAAATACATCCTTACTTCCTGTCTTACACCAATCAGGAGTACCTTCCACTTAACCTTGTTACACTTAACCCTTTTATCCTTTATAATACTTAACTCAAAGCCTACCACTACTTTAACTTGTGCTGCAATTATAAGCAGTGGTACAATCCCCCATTACTTTTATTTAAAAATTATTAAAACACCACTTTTGTTTGTACTCTGTGGTAAGCAGTGATATAACCCCCATTTCTTTTTATATATAAAAGTTGTTTTAAGAAAATTCCAAAAGTGTATACAGTTCAGTTTATATAAAAAATAATAATAAAAGTTATAAGACAAATAATAACAAATTTAACCCGAGCCTATTTCTTTGGCTCAGTTTATATCACATCACCTCAACAAGCTTTTCAACTATAGTATGCATAAAATTGTACTCATTTAATTAAGACCTGGGAAGTGGCAGGTGTTAGTCTGAAGCTGCCATAAAAGTTCTAAGCTTTCTAACATCAGGGAGAATCGCCCCCCATGGTCACTCTGTACTACCTGGTCTATCGCCTGAAATTTAAACCTATGGTCCTCATGTTCCATAATATGCCTTGCCAGTGCATTTTCTCATTTTTTCCTTGATATACTATAAAGGTGTTCATAAACATGCTCTCTAGGTTTCCTGTCTGTTTTCCCTATATAGTATACTGGCAATGCTGGCACTGGGCCATTTATACTACCATTCTAGATTGGCAGTCAAGTTTCTGTCTGATAGTGTATGCCTTCTCCCTTATGGCATATTTTTGACCAATTTCCATATATTTGCAATGATTACACATTCCACATCTCTACATCCCACATTTATTAAATGCCATTGTGCCCCCTCTTTCAAGTAAGGTTTTCAAATTCGGGTCTCTACTAAAAATCACATGTAGTTTGTGTTTTAATTTCTGCCTTAAAGAAATTTCATTAGTTACTAGTTCCCAATTTTTGCATATGATGTTCCTAATATTGTTCGCTTCCACACTAAATGGTGTTATGAAGCTATATGAGATGAAAATCTGGTGGTCCACATTTAAATTACTCTGTGCCTCTATACTTTCCTGATTGTTATCTCTACTTAGCTGGTTAAGGATTGGTTGGTAAATGCGTCTTTTCTGTTTAACCTGAACCTCATCTGTTAGTTTTTTAATCAAAGTGTCAGGGTAACCCCTCTTAAGGAACATACACCTGACCACATTACATTCTATTAAAAATGTTCTTCTTTCGCAATCATTCTCACTGCTCTGACCAGTTGGCCCTTGACCACGGACCGTTTCTGGTGCAGGGGTTGGCAGCTAGAATAATGTAATAAGGTATCTGAGTACGTTTCCTTTCTATATATTTTTGCTATATAAGTTCTATTCACCAAATTCTTCCTTAATTCTACAACTAAGTAGGTAATCCTTTCAGCTTGATAGTTAAATGTGAATTCTAAAAAGTTGGTAGTGCCATTAAAATAGCTAACAAGGTCCCTGGCTATGTTCTCACCTCCTTTGATAATCATAAAAATATCATCCAGGAATCTTGTGTAAAACTAAATTTTGCTTACTATGTGTTCCTTCTTTTTGATGTATTCATCCTCCCAATATGCCGTTAAGAGATTGGTGAAGCTCGCTTCACAAGGTGAGCCCACTGTGACGCCAATCTGCTGGAGAAAGTATTTCTTCTCAAATAGTATAAAGTTGTTTGCCAAGATCAATTCTAAAATTTCTTCTATCAACCTTACTTCTTCTACTGGTGCACCCTTTGCTCTCATTATATAACTAACCAATTCTATCCCCTCCATATGGGGAATGGAAGAGTATAAATCTTTGACATCTATGGTCAAAAAAATCAAACTCAATGTTAAATTCTAAACTGTTGATTTTCCTCAAACATGACCATGAGTCTTTGGAAATTTGTTGTTCCTGGGCTACATATTTTTGCAGTATACTATCCACTACATTTGCTCCAGTGTACATTATACTGTTCCTTGCATCCACTAAAGGTCTCATTGGGGGGTCCTCTATTGACTTGTGGATTTTTGGAATTCTAAACAAGGTCGGAATATGTAGAGCTGGAGGTGTTAAATAATTATATAATTCCACATCAATTCTTGCTTCCATGTACATCTCATTAAGGTGCATTTTGATATTTGAATATGCCCTATGGAGTTCGTTTTTTGAAACCTCCATATGTGTATTACTATTGAGGTGTCTAAACATACTTTCAGTGTAGTCCACCTTATTCATTATTACCAGCCCCCCCTTGTCTGTCTTCATAATCCTATCAGGTAGCATAGTTAGTTCATTCAATGCTTTCCTTTCCATTTTATTAATGTTAAAATCATAATGCTTAGTGCTATACCTGTCAGTCATACATTTATGCAAATCTAATTCACACATTTGTTCAAACAATTCTAGTGCTGGATGAAGTTGGAGGGTTAAAACCACTAGGAATATGGTATCTTTTTTCTTCATGAAAATCTTCACCCAATAACACTGTAAGGTTAAGCTTTCTCAAGAAAAGTTTAAAGTTCACAAGTGTTCTAGCTACATCTGTGTTATAAGAAGGTACAAAAGTATACCCTTTTGACAATAGTTCAACTAAATGACAGTCAACTGCCATATCGGAAAAGTTATTGATTCTAAAGTCTTTATCTTTGTTTGTAATTAAGTTACAGGCATTTCTTTTTGGTTCAAAAAGGTTATTTACCTCCTCTGCCTGTTCTTCCTGCATTTATTGGTGTTCTGATACAAGCCCCTCACTCGCGGGTTGTGGTTGTACCCTCTGTCCTGAAAATTTGAATTCACACAGACTTGTGGGTCACTTCCAATGTTGTGTTCTACCTCTGGATTTGTAGACAAATTATTGTTCCTTAAATTCTGAAGCCTCTTGCACCTACAAACTGGTTCTGTCAATTGCTGAGCTGCATTTACGTCACTTGATGATATGGGTGTTCCCTCTTCTTGTATGCCCTCATTAGAACCACCCATTGAACCTCGTTGTCCTATAGTGTTCAAGGTTTGTGAAGAGGGCAATTTTGGGTAGGTTCTACCATTCTTGTAGTGAGCCTTATTCCTATTGATCCCATTTACCCACTATATTAGGGTAGTACCAGGTCACTGTCCTTTTCTCAATATATCCCCATACTGTTGACAGTAGGGATGACAGCAATACCCTATACATACCTTTTTGTCCTAGAAAAGTGATACAGCCCTGTGGGAGCCCAGTCAAACCAATATGCTGCATGTACCTGACTCATGTATTCCCATGTCCATCTCTACATCTATCATATATAATATTTTATTTATTTATTTATGTTATCCCCACTAGGCTAGTAGCATATTTCAGTCAGAGGAGACCTGAATTGGTATTTGTACTACTAGGGAAAATTTGGCTAGGGGATTGGGGGACTTCCCTTATCTGACATTGTTGTGAGTGGGGTCTATTTTGGAGGAGCACTTCTTGTTCTGTTCCAGGCACAGAGGTGGCCCAGAGAAACAGAGAGGCAGATGAAGACAGAATGAGATAATGGAGTGGTAAAAGAAATGGAAGAGAAAGTAAATCAAGACTGGAGAATATGTGCAGGATTCTGAGGAAATATTTCAAATAAATCTGCTTGATGGAGGTAAGTGAGCAAATGATGGATGTATAATTACAACCCTCCAGTCAGGAGGTTGTAGGATGATTTACTTAAAGAAATAGTGGTGCAGAGTAAGCCAGAAAATGGAGGAGTTGTTTCCTGGGGGGACATTAAGGAGACAATACAAAAGTGGGATGCAGAGACAATCCTGAAAAATATTAGTGAGATGAAAAAGAAAACATATGTAGAGAAAGCAAAAGAAGGCAAAAGTGGAGTAGCAAAAAGAACAAAATAAAAAATCATAGTACATAGTAAGGATTCAAAGTAAAGAAGACAAATAATTGGGGAGGAATGTAGAGTGGGACAATTTAATACCTCCTTTGGGTGTAAAAGTACATGAGGTAAGAGCATTTATTCTTATTAATAGAGTCATTTTGTAACATTATATTTGAAACTATTTTTTCAATGGAAAATGCTCTTGTAGAATATGAAAAAAGAAAGACTGTAACCCATGGAATCTGTGATAAAAGCATTTAACAGGAAAATAAAATAGAAAAGTCATGTATAATTTTGAACAGAGGTTGAAAGAGAGACTTTGAAAGGACATTTGAAAACTTTATGTAAAGAAGTACTAGACATTGCAAAAGATTATGACAAAAGGGTTTTTGGACTGGTGCTGGGATTTTAGTATTGTGTTAAAAATAGAAAGAGAAAAAAATATATACATATACTAAGCATGAAAAATGTAAAGGGGAACAGGGGTGTCATAAAATACCGAGGACAAACCAAGACATGTTTGTGGAAAAGAAGGACATTTAACAAGTAACTGTGATGAAAGAAAATGTTATTTTTGTGGGGAAATAGGACATGATGCAACAATTTGAATTGAAATGCTATAAATGTAACAAAATTGGACATTCATTGGTGGATTCCAAAAATTAAAATAAGAGTAAGGAAAAAGAAAGAGAAGAAAATGAAGAAAAAGAACAAATTTTAGAAGTAGTAGAAATGGAAGAAAAATTAGATGAGAAAAAATAATAAACAGGACATAGAAGAAGGTTCTGAAGTCAGTGATGAAGAAGACATACATTGGGAAGTGTTAAAGGAAAAATAATTTAGTAAAAGGATAAAAGACAGAAAAATAAATTTTAAAGGAATACATACAAAGTAAAAAATGAAATAGTTGAAAAGGAATACATACAGCTAATTATTGGAGGTTGGTATAATGGTTATGGTGTTTGACTCACAGACACAAGATATACCCCCGGATTCATGAAGCTCGGCGCAAGGCCGGTGTAAGGCTTGCGCCGGCAGTGCAGTGTATAACCGGCGTAGCAGCGCCACATGCATAGTAATGAGTGTGCGCCGCAACCACAACCACGTGCAGAGGGCACGCGTCGCGCAAGTAGGATGCGCCCGTAGGCGTAGCCAAGCCGGCAGGCGAGGAGCAACCTAAAGTGCTGACTGTCAGAGGCCTCCTGCAATAGTAACCGCACCAACCAGTGTCCGTGGATAATGAAACGTACGCAGAGTATGCAACATAGTACCCGTCCACACAAAACGGAGAACCAAACATTAATCCACGAAGTCCAAATTGTACCCGTCCAAGGAACAAAGGATATGCGTAATACCGTGTCCGTCACGCAATGCACTGTCAGCAGGCATACCCAGTGAAGGTGTACTGCATCATGTCAGCGCGCCGCACCTACACACGAGTAGCCCCATGGGCATGGTCACCAGCAGTTCCACAGTGGTAGTGAGAGTACACAGCTGGGCAGTCGTGTCTATATAACAACCAAAAAGAAACCAGATACCCTAAACACAGACAAACATGTGCATAGCAACATGTGCTAGACCCAGCAACGTACCCGTCGCATACACATAGGATGGCGTATGCCAAAGTGGAATATCCAGAAGCAGAACCCATGCATGCAAATGTAATACACAACAGCCCCGTCATAGCACGTAACCCGCACCCATGTACGACCGTCCACCCAATCCAGCTAGCAGCCTTGCGCAGCTGCACACCTACACACAGTGGGTATACCCCAAATGTAGTATGAAGTATTGTCCTAGGCAGTGCCACGCATGCAAATATGTACCCCACATGTCAACATCCCACTCCAGGTACTGATATCCAAATGGCCGCATGTGAATGTGTCGGCAGAATGCGTACATCCTGCATGTGGTACTGACCTGTCGAAACCCCATAGGTGTTCACACACCACGGTGTCCATAACTGTACACATCTGGACAAAGCAGTATGTGCAGCCACTGTACCGATGATTAGCTATGCAGACATGTCAAACACAAGACATAGGGCGGAACATCCGCCCACCAAGCAGGACACCCCAGCAGGGTGCCACATGCACAGAAGGTGAAGGTGGGACATCTCACGTAGATAATAGTGGTGCCGTATGGCCAAACACCCACGGCCAATGCAAAGGATTGAATAACACGTATATGCCCGGATGAATGGGTATGTCATAGCATGGGAATAACCTAAGCTATCCAACATAATAGCCATGCGTACCAGATACAAAATGCCAGTAACATGCAGTAGTAATGCAGGAAGGCATACACGACTGTGGGAATATCACAGGACATATGGCACGTGCCAAGTGTCGATGCAGGACACAAATGTCCAGGATGGGGCCCCCTGCAAAGAGGAACACGTGCCAACCCCACCCCCCCCACTGACGTATCGGCAGTAGAAACACAACCCAAACACACACCAACACCACTGTCCATCCCACGATAGCAATGGAGGCCAGACAAAGACCACCATGATGCGTGCACAAACAGGGACATGGGTAACGGTCACTCCGACAACCCCCCACAGGCCATCGAATAATAGTATGGACATACGCATGTAATGCTGCGAAGGATGTGTGGTAGTCCTCAGTATCACAGAGGTAGGTACACAGATACACTGTAACCAACTGTGACATATGTGCACTGTACACAGCATACCTGTAGGTAATACATAGTTCAATCATGTGCCACATAAATATCCACATACGAATGAGGACAGGGGATAGACAAGTGTGAATGGGACAAACGCGGAACATGGCATATGTATGATAACCGGCACCACCCACAGCATTGTATGCCAATAGCAGAACTATTGTAGGTTGTCCAAACACACGTGTCTGTACACATGGAATACCATAGCAATAACCTACGCCCAGATGTGGGTAATGCTGGATATACCCACGGTAGACGTGGTGCGGTCCCGAGGCCGATGCCCGAGGGACCACACAAAGGCAACCGTGGGTAAATACAGCAGTACCCACACCCAGACGTGGGTCATTGCTAGTATGCCATATCATCTAGGGAAAGAAACTATATATTCCCAGACATAATGGCACAGCATAATGCCTGTCTGCCGCCCATCCGCAGACATACGGCACCCGCGGCGGTGCGGACGTACTGCGCGAGATGTCCGTTGCCAATGTCGACACTGTCTCGCTATGTGAAACAAAGTCAACATAGCAATTCAATACAAAACAGCGACGGAGAGCCCGATGTCCCCATCGCTGTTCTGTTCAACCTGTTCCACCATGTTAAATGTGTGTAGCAGAGCGGGACTGCCCCAAAGTAAGCAACGGACATGTCCGTGGCTCAGTTAAAGCTGTCACGCAATGATAAACCCATGTAACATAGCGAGACAGGTTATAAATACCGAGGTATAGTAATGGAAATATGTCCGGTCGACCAGACCGTGTGCAATTACTATAACGCGATCTACAACGGGCACGCCGGCCAATCAGTGCGCACGGTTAGTAATAATGGGGGGGATATGGTATCATAGACATGGACAAACCGTGCCCATGTGACTCGTCTGACATTTGTACACGGTCAGGGCAGTTCCGTACACTAGGCAGACAAGACCAAACCCAAAGCACCACAGGAACACCCTGACAATCAAAGGCCTGTATGCGTTGGGGCTATAAGCCCCCGTGATCCGAATATCCCTGCGGTCATGACATATGCATCCTGGGCCATGAGCGGTAGGGAATAAGGAATGTGTAACATGTAGTACCGCACTTTTCCCAGCAGGAGAATGGATGCCTGTGATGTACGTGAGTGCGTGGTGGTGGGGTGGTGGGGGGATATGTTAATGTAGCTATGTACCATGGGTATGCATATAAATGAGACAGAACAGCAAACGTGTAGTGGTCACAGCAACCGGCAAACGTGAATGCAGTCCTGTTTGAATTACGACTATAGAACATATAAATGTGAACGTGTACGTAATGCGCCTGTGCCGCAAAGACAGTTACATGTGTAAAGGTGAAAGTGTGTTCCGCACACGTCCGTCAACCGGATCAGAGATATGTTACCGGAACACTCACAACTAATACAGACCACGTAACCACACAGACCCAGTAAACATATGTAACCAGAATACGGATATGCATGTGCGCCTGCGCGTAACCCACAATTAGGAAATGCAAGTGCGCCTGTGCTTGTGTGATCCGCTCACAGCAGGGAAAGTTAATGCTGTGTCCTCCACGTTAGTTATACATGTCTCAAAACTGTCAGCCTCTGAAAGTATGGAATCGGACAATGCCATGCAAAGTACCGGTACAAACAGTGAGAAACCCTTGCTATGTGATAAGACAAACATAGAATGTGGATAGAATAACGTGTGTGTTAGTAGCAGGGATTGACGACGGTTATGCATCTGTAACCCGACCCACTTGTCAGAAGGCGCCACCGTACGAATTGTGTTTTGTTGGCTCACACTTGTTGACCGGGCTAGGCTAGCTGGATATATGTCCAGTGTCAGCAGAGGCCCGTGGAGAAATGTTCCACACACAATAATAGCACAACATACCAAAGTACTCATATATGTAACCAAAAAAGAACAACAATAGAAAGTGTCCTGAAAGGACTGGTTACATACAGATTCCAGACGACAGAGAAATATATGGCCAGTGGAAGCACGTCATAATTACGGGATCACGTCCCTATAGAATTAAGAAGGTCTCACATGACATGCCAGCGAATTGCCAGATAGACACAGGTCAATGTAACACACAGCAAGATTAAGGGCCAACCAGCCGTACACCCTGCCAGAACCTGTACAGTGGAAAGGTATGGTATGGTAATAGATGTGTGTACACAGGTAATCCACAGACAGTAACAAAGCAAGGTATGAAACGAGGGGTTCACATGTATATATCTACACACAACAGTCCGACGGCTCGTATATATGACACATGGATATAGATATGCCAAGTAATACATAATATGGGTAGTCAAACAGACATCCGCGAACGGGGAACATATAGCAGCAGTCAAAACCACTGGCCAGATGGTGACAATCCAACAAGTTGTACACTTTACATATGCACACTGGTGTCCATTGTAGGACTCCAAAAATTGCTCCGTTTGCAACCCCTGCTGCGATCGACGCAAAAGAAGTGACAGCCGCGACTACGGAACAGCTAGACATATGCACCAACAGCGTTTTTAAGGTTGATGACACGTGTCCATGAAATGCAGGACATATGAACAGAAATCCCCAGATTGTCGAGTCCATAGAAGTGCGTCCACATCCCAGTACCGCACACATGAAGCATGTGTAATGTGTACCGTCGAGGGTTGCAGCCATGGGAACCTGGGTATGCAGAAATGGGCCTCGGTGTTGTTTGGCAGAGAATCCGTTGGCCCGCCCCGTGGGAGGGATGTGGGTATAGCACATGCCTTAATCCCCACTAATGATGCAAAGCATCCACCGGATAATGCGGAAAGCAGGTGTGAAATGTGTACAGCCCTATATCAGTGTCCAGTAGGCGATTCCCATGGATGGACACGTGTACGACCAAGATGGCATCCATAACTGTAAACCTGGTGGAATTACACAGCTGCAGTAAGGCATAGCACAGGAAATACAGATAGGGACTACATTAGAAATTCCCCATACAAAGTCAGACCGTCGTGCGAATACCGGCGTACATAGCTCTCAATCTGCCATCACCAAAATGGGGATCACTCTCCTCCATAATGCGGAACAAATGGGCGACCTGTGGAACACATACTAATGGCTCACTAACAACTTCAACTAGGAAGGTCATAGGATGGTTAAACTATGCCGTTCCCACTTATAAAGAAGATCCTTTAATGAATTAATATGATTAATGTCAATTGACCATGGATTACACCTAAACCATTCCTAACACTGAATGTGTAACAGACCCTTCCAATGTGGAACTTTGAAGAAGTCCGAGGAGCATGACCCATCGAAGACCCCAAATGAGGTACGTCCCTCATAACCAGGTACACTGGAGAGGTATGCTGGTGTAGCCATGAATACGGATGTTATGAGTGTCACTACCCATGCAATGGAAATAGCGATCCCTATCACCCACCGCACAGTCTGGAATGCTTAGGCAGCAATCAGCTAGGAAGGCACAGCACTATGCGAAACGTAACAAGGGCAATGGCCGAACGTCTGGGTGTTTACACATAATGACAACAGGTCAGGGTATGCAGGAGCTACCTGTCCAGAATACATGTACTGAACCGGTGATCCTAGGCGGACAGGTGGGAAGAAAGACAGCAGGACAAATGTGCAAACATGCATATGTCCTACCCCGGTAACTGTGAATGACAACGTATGCCCCTCGAAAGGTCAATGTGGAAGGTAAGCAGACACAAAGGTGACGTGTCCCCCAGGGTGCCATGCAGTGTCAACATAACAAATGTCAGGCCCCCATAGCCGTACGTGAGCCCCGCCACCGACGGGAAGTGCAAATACGACGCACACATATGGTACAGGAAAGAACAAGTAGTGTGGATAAGCAGATGTAGACCTGTGTGAGGAACACAACTGTGCGTGGGTGTGCCGTGCAAATACAAAGTAATGCCATGTGGTCTGTCATGCCACCACACACTGTGTGTGTATTGTAGGCAGACAGTAGGCATGTTGTAGTAGTCACATACCCTGCAACTGCACAGATGTACGCAGACTGAGTAGGAGTCTGCCTCATATGTCCGCTGTGTTCCACGTAACAGTAGCAGTCCGGCGCCCACATGATAACTGATGACAGGACACAACGATAAACATGCGAGGAAGACACCACATCTGACGGAAATGCCATATGCATGCATAACATATCACTGTGCCCACTATCAATGTTTCTAAGAGAAACATGACATGACTGGCCCCGAGTGTCCCACTATCTCCTAAGGCCGTGTCCAGATATACATCCCCTGAGGTGGAGTGCTATGAACAGACACAGATACATGTGTGTGGAAACACTAGGATCCACTCCAAAATGATGGGATGTGCTCATAGCCGGCCTTAGGCATAGGCCAACCCGGCGGCTGCCTAGGGCACCGCACTAGCAGGGCCACCTTTCCAGTATTTATGTCATGTAGGTACACCAGGATGGGGGCACCATGTGTTGTGGTGGGGGGGCGCCATGGAGCCCTATCGCCTAGGGCAGCGGTTGACCTAAGTCCGCTCCCGTGCTGCCATAGGAGGGGTAGTACGGTCCGCAGGTATGTGCTGAAGTGCACATGAAACAGCGGTCTACAAGGATTACCCATAGTGGCGACACCTGCACAGACGGTTATAGCGGGACATACACACGACCATGCACACAGCTCAGATAGACATACACACACCATAAACAGGCAATGATACACAAGGTTTATGGCATGTACGGGTACAGTGACAGTACAGCAAGGATAGCTGTCCGCCAAGATATACAGCAGATGTCTCTAGGGCGTGCCGGAATACGGACGTTGCATGGACAATGAGTGGATATGCATCGTACCACAGTTCTATGTGTCAGCCGTGCAAATATGTGATACATGGGACAGACAGCTGTCCATGCAAGAGCAGCGCTATGGACATAACATATGTATGTATATATACATTGAGAGAGATACAGACGGACATGTGGCAAGGCCGGGAGTGGAACGTACACAGCACTACCCCACCACACCACAGCAGGGCGCACGTGGAGAACATGCTACGGAGGTCGCCAACCACAGCAGGCACACAGGCAGTCCACTAGCCGCGTCTCAACATCCACAAACACAGAGATGTTGGCAGGATATAAGTGTTCTGCGGAACCTCTAAAGCCATAACCTATGAACCCATGCGGCTGGGAGCATAGACACACACACACAGCTGGCAGGCATGGGGATTGACCTTACCCCCACCTACCCAACCAGACGACAGTATGACACAGGTATGGAACGCGCTACATGGACCACTGAACACAGCACTGTCAGAGGCATATGTCTAGGTGGGTGACAACATCTGTAAAGGAATAGACGCCGATAGCCAAGGTATGTGTTGCGAAGCGTCTAAAAGAACTACTCTCTCCAGGGGCAGCTGGAAACACACACACAAACACACACCTCACACACACATGGGGAAGGGCCGGGAGTTGAACCTACGCCTACCTACATGAACACACTACAGCATGATGCATTTACAGAATGCGCTACCGAGATTACTGAGCACAGTGCTGTCAGAGGCATACTTCTAGGCGGGTGACATCATCCGTAAAGGAATAGATGCCAATAGCCAAGGTATGTGTTGCGAAGCGTCTAAAAGCATTACTATCTCCAGAGGCAGCTGGAAACACACACACACACACACACCACAAACACACACGGGGAAGGACCGGGAGTTGAACCTATGCCTACCTACATGAACACACTACAGCATGATGCATTTACAGAATGCGCTACCGAGATTACTGAGCACAGTGCTGTCAGAGGCATACTTCTAGGCGGGTGACATCATCCGTAAAGGAATAGATGCCAATAGCCAAGGTATGTGTTGCGAAGCGTCTAAAAGCATTACTATCTCCAGAGGCAGCTGGAAACACACACACACCACAAACACACATGGGGACGGGCCAGGAGTTGAACCTACGCCTACCTACATGAACACACTACAGCATGATGCATTTACAGAACGCGCTACCGAGATTACTGAGCATAGTGCTGTCAGAGGCATACTTCTAGGTGGGTGACATAATCCGTAAAGGAATAGATGTCAATAGCCAAGGTATGTGTTGCGAAGCGTCTAAAAGTATTACTATCTCCAGAGGCAGCTGGAAACACACACACATACCACAAACACACACGGGGAAGGGCCGGGAGTTGAACCTACGCCTACCTACATGAACATACTACAGCATGATGCATTTATAGAATGCGCTACCGAGATTACTGAGCACAGCGCTGTCAGAGGCATACTTCTAGGTGGGTGACATCATCCGTAAAGGAATAGATGCCAATAGCCAAGGTATGTGTTGCGAAGCGTCTAAAAGCATTACTATCTCCAGAGGCAGCTGGAACACACACACGGGGAAGGGCCGGGAGTTGAACCTACGCCTACCTACATGAACACACTACAGCATGATGCATTTACAGAAGGCGCTACCGAGATTACTGAGCACAGTGCTGTCAGAGGCATACTTCTAGGCGGGTGACATCATCCGTAAAGGAATAGATGCCAATAGCCAAGGTATGTGTTGCGAAGCATCAAGCATTACTATCGCCAGAGGCAGCTAGAAACACACACACACACACACACACACACACACACACACATGGGGAAGGGCTGGGAGTTGAACCTACGCCTACCTACATGAACACACTACAGCATGATGCATTTACAGAACGTACTACCGAGATTACTGAGCACAGCGCTGTCAAAGGCATACTTCTAGGCGGGTGACATCATCCGTAAAGGAATAGATGCCAATAGCCAAGGTATGTGTTGCAAAGCGTCTAAAAGCATTACTATCTCCAGAGGCAGATGGAAACACACACACACACACACACACACACACACACACACGCACACGCACACACCAGGGGAAGCGCCGGGAGTTGAACCTACACCTACCTACATGAACACACTACAGCATGATGCATTTACAGAACGCGCTACCGGGATTACTGAGCACAGCACTGTCAGAGGCATACTTCTAGGCGGGTGACATCATCCGTAAAGGAATAGACGCCGATAGCCAAGGTATGTGTTGCGAAGCGTCTAAAAGCATTACTATCTCCAGAAGCAGCTGGAACACACACACACACGGGGAAGGGCCGGGAGTTGAACCTACGCCTACCTACATGAACACACTACAGCATGATGCATTTACAGAACGCGCTACCGAGATTACTGAGCACAGTGCTGTCAGAGGCATACTTCTAGGCGGGTGACATCATCCGTAAAGGAATAGATGCCAATAGCCAAGGTATGTGTTGCGAAGCGTCAAGCATTACTATCGCCAGAGGCAGCTGGAAACACACACACACACACACACACCACAAACACACATGGGGAAGGGCTGGGAGTTGAACCTATGCCTACCTACATGAACACACTACAGCATGATGCATTTACAGAACGTGCTACTGAGATTACTGAGCACAGCGCTGTCAGAGGCATACTTCTAGGTGGGTGACATCATCCGTAAAGGAATAGACGCCGATAGCCAAGGTATGTGTTGCGAAGCATCTAAATGAATTACTCTCTCCAGGGGCAGCTGGAAACACACACACACACACACACACACACACACACACACGGGGAAGGGCTGGGAGTTGAACCTACACCTACCTACATGAACACACTACAGCATGATGCATTTACAGAATGCGCTACCGAGATTAATGAGCACAGCGCTGTCAGAGGCATACTTCTAGGTGGGTGACATCATCTGTAAAGGAATAGATGCCAATAGCCAAGGTATGTGTTGCGAAGCATCTAAAAGCATTACTATCTTCAGAGGCAGCTGGAAACACACACACACACACACACACACACACACACACACACACACACACACAAACACACACGGGGAAGGGCCGGGAGTTGAACCTACGCCTACCTACATGAACACACTACAGCATGATGCATTTACAGAACGCGCTACCGAGATTACTGAGCACAGTGCTGTCAGAGGCATACTTCTAGGCGGGTGACATCATCCGTAAAGGAATAGACGCCAATAGCCAAGGTATGTGTTGTGAAGCGTCTAAAAGAATTACTATATCCAGGGGCAGCTGGAAACACACACACACACACGGGGAAGGGCCGGGAGTTGAACCTACACCTACCTACATGAACTCCACTACAGCTTGATGCATTTACAGAACGTGCTACCGAGATTACTGAGCACAGCACTGTCAGGAGGCATACTCCTAGGTGGGTGATATCATCTGCAGAGGCAAGGCAGCTGATAGGGAATGAAGACAGAGTGTGCAGTCACACAGCATGTTACTATCCCAAGGTGGGCGTACAGTAACACTGTAGTGCTGCACTCGGGAATACCAACTAACTACGGAGCACAACATCACGACATGGATACGGGATGCACCACAGACAGTATACCCTATGAGAGGGCAACCGGTGTGCATGATGTAGGCAGCCATTGTGGCATATCAACCACATATGACTCACCTGGACGTCCACCATGGCTATGCAGGATGTCATTGGCCATGGCTACATGCCTAGTAGCAGATGTCGGTGCCGACTGTACTGTGTTCCCACGAATGGCGTACTGGGCATGCCCTCACACCTAGTGGTCGCGAAGGGGAAACATACATGCACACGGGGTGGAATCATGGAAGGGCAGAGTGTGGACCATCGTGTGTGTCCACCTACACAACAGCAACCCGGGCATGCTCACACACTTGGCGGTTGCAAAGGGGGAACATACATGCACACAGGGTATCTTCACAGACGGGCACGGCGTGCACTGTACTGTGTGTCCATCTACACAGCTGCTTACTGGGCATGCTCACACACTTAACATTTGCAGAGTCAGACATGCATACACATGGGGTGGAATCATGGAAGGGCAGAGTGTGGACCGTCGTGTGTGTCCACCTACACAACAGCAACCTGGGCATGCTCACACACTTAGTATGTGCTACGCGCCATCTGGCATGCAGACGGAGTGTACACACCGCAAGTCACGGCCAGGTAAACCCGTCCACACGCACAGGGTGGACACACATGCAGTTACACGTACACACACAGATGACATCACAGGCGTCACGGGTGCAGGCCGAACATGTACACACTGCAGTGAACACTGTAGCTGCCATGCCAGCACCATGTCATCGGTGCAGCAGTATGCCTCACGGTCCAGCAACAGCATGTGACATATGTCCACAGGTCTATATAGCGGTGTACACCCGTCATGCAGAGTACACATGTACTATCAATGATCCCACGTGTGTGATGTAGTCCGCCCATATTGGTATACATAGACAGGCGTGCTCCACACATACCACGGCCCTGACACAGATATGACACATGACTGCTGCTGTACCACAGTGAAACAACGTCCGGATATGTCATATAAGTGATTGTCTAGCTGTGTGCATGGACTGCACACAGGACACATACGAAGCCTGTGATGTACCACATGCATAACACTGGCGTACGTGGTAATACACACACAAATGGAAGGTGGACACGTCTGTGGTATGCTCCCCCTACAGGGTGTAGCGGTGTTGACTGGGACACATACCCTTGTACAGTTTGCCTGTGACAGCTGAGATACCATACCACAGTCCAGGTTCCATTTATGTCAACACACATGTCACAATGTAGCAATGCATACACACATGGCAACAGGGGATACATGTGACACATGTACCGTGCATGGTGCAGCCATGCATGTGTGGTGGCCGATGTCCATAACACAGTTGCAACCCCCTACCACATGCATACCCATCATGGGGGCCATCATATGGTGGCATAGTAACAGCAGGCATGGCGGTATGTGTGTACATCATGTGTTTAAACACCTGTCCACATGCATGTGTGCAGGTGGTGGTCACAGGTGTGTCACACACCATCCTACCCTGCCATGTGCATACAGTATGCTATATCGCTGTTACATGACAGTGCTGCCATAATGCATACCCATCGGTCAGGTGTCATCGACCGTATGTCACATGGCTACTGTAACACCTACCACCTCCCAAGTGCATATATCAGCACATCTGCTGGATACAGTGTTGGTACGCATAATGCACTACATACAGCTGCACGCCTGCACATGTCTCATATGGCGGGTGTGGCATTCCCAGCACCGACATGTGTGCAGGAATGTGTGCCCATGTATGCCACATATCGGGGGGACTATGTCCCACGTGCCACACATCACTGTACACCATGGTAGAGATCTGTACATACCTCAGTGTGGGGTGCATGGATGTGGATGGTGCAGTACATGCAACACGTCGTCCCTCTGTGTAGACATGTGTGGTCACCACCATGTGAGTGTATCAACATGTCTGTATGTCTGCTGCCTGGTGTGAGGGTGTTTGCAGATATAGTGTTGTGAATGGACACTAACCACACAGGGTGACCATCCCGTACTGGTGCTGCATTGTACGACCCTGTCAATGCCATAGGTGTGAGCCATACTGGCCACCTGTGCAAGTCCGCCCCCTGTGACATGGCGTGTGGGTGCATTGTATTGTGAGGGTGCTGACCACACAGGCAGGTGTCCCCATCTGCACACAATGGGGTGTGCACCATAGTGGTGTACACCCCGCGATTGCGGACATATTCCTGTACCGGTACAGCATCCTACTGTTGCACAGCGTGCACCACAGCTGACAGGTGACACCTGAGGTCAGTCCCCAGCATGCTGTGTACGACACCTGCAGAATGTCACCATACCTGTACTGTGTCATGCCATGTATGTGATGTCTCTGTCCACCATAGCCTGTGGCACCGACCACAGGTGTCAGGTGCAGTATATGTGTGGACATGTGTGTCATGTACTGTGTAAACAACGTTAAACTATGTCTGGCTCCGTGCTCCGCAGGTTTTCCCTTAGAACTTCTCTACTTGCAATCTAAACTGTCTGTTCTCTATCACAAAAGCTCAGCACTTGCTCCCAAAGTATTCTTATATAGGTAAAGTACATATATACTAGACGGAGTACTACACTAGCCTAGACTCCCCTTGAGTACCCACTTCCCTATAGGTCCCTTCTGACCCAGTTACACAGCAAACGCAGTCACGTTCTCTGGCATGTCGAAGGGTCAATTGCTAGCGACCTCTCCTGTTCAGCTGGTGAATCTGGGCATCCTGAGGCAATGTTACAATTGCCTCATGGACACGGACAACCCGCACCTCCCCCACAAAACAAAATACATGTGAGAGATGCAACTATATAGCCAAACAGGAGGCTCAGCTCTCTCAACCCACGACCGGCAAGACCAGATGGGAGGAGAAGGACACAACGCACACCACAAACCCAGTGTCACATGGAACTATCACAACTGCAAAACAAACACATAAACACACAAAGACATACTCGGAGGCACTGTTAAAACATGTACCGAACCTACTGAGGCCTCCAAAGCAGACACCCAAGCAACTGCCTCCACAAGACATAGGACATGCAACACATAGTTCTCAACGTCAGTGTGCTAAACAGTCACAGCCCTTAAGGCCACACACAATGCCAGACACACTTGTAATAGGTGACGCCATAGTCAGACACACTGACGTCCCACCCACCAGAATAAACAAGGGAATGATCACAGTAGGCTGCCTGTCGGGCGCTGGAATCCGCCACATAACACAAGCACTCAGGTCACTCCGCAGCATGTACAAGTATGACGCGGTCATTGTCCATGCCGGTGTCAACGACCGGAGACATACCTCCCTGGGATACATGAAAGGAGACATAGAGGGGCTCTCAGATTGTGTAGCCCAGGCCAGCATGACCCTGACCCTGAGCAGTATCCCACCCTCATCAAGAATGATGCCACAATACAGAGTCCGAATGATCAGCTTTGATAATTGGCCTAATTACCGGTGTCAGTCTGAGGGGGTCCAATGTCCTCTTGCCTGGGATGACATGCTTGACACGCCATGCTCCTTTGCAAGGGACGGCTTGCACCTGTCACCCCTGGGCTTCCTGAGTTTGGCAAAGGCTCCTGCCACCCCCATAGTGCCCACTGCAGGCAAGGCTCAAATGATAAACCTACCGCCCTAGACTACAAACCTGGAAAGAACTAAGGGTAATACTGCTCAATGCCAGTAGTCTACGCCCAAGCTGCACGCCCTCAAAAGCCCTCCTCAGTATGGAGGACATCGATGTCAGTGCTGTGACTGAAACCTGGTTCAGGGCTCCTGAGAGCACCCCAGCACTATCAGGTCATACCTCATATCACGCGTTCAGGACCCAAATCTGGACCGAACCACAGAAGGAGGGGGAGTCTCCATTTGCATGAAGGATACCCACACCTCCAGGTTGGCGGAAACGCACGTAGCAGCGGAGACCATCCAGGTGCAATTAACCATGTGTAGGACTGCCCTACAGTTTGTAGCATGCTACAGACCACCCTCCCAAACCCAGGATACCCACACAGCCTTCCTGAAGACACTGGGGAGTATGAATGCTCTCCAAACACCATCATATTGGGTGACATCAACTACCCATACATAGACCGGGAACATTACCCAGGACCCAACACCCTAGACCAAAGGTTCCAGGTGTTCATACACCCGAATGCTTTGGAACAACTACGCACCATACCCACAAGTGGAGGAACTATACTAGTCCTGATCATCACACATGGGGATGACATGCTCCACACAGGATGTACATCCCTCAACGGTGAGGTCAGACCACATAGTGATCTCACTGGAGATCCGCATCCCGCCCCCAATACCGGCAAGGGAGACCACAGTGAAGACCTCTCCACAGCGAACCCCACATGTCATAAGACTGGAGTGGTACCCTACAAGGCCTCCGAGCCAGTGGTAAACACAGGCCATGCTGCTGAAACCCTTACAAATGCCTTCTACGAGCACCCCCAGGAATGTCTGGATCAAGCAATCCCTAATAACATCAGGACCTTGTCCACCAAAGGCAGGCACACGGTCTGGTGGACCCCAGCCATAAACAAACCGTACAACAAGAGGAGAAAGCTACTACATGACAGAGCAATATCACTACCAGGGAAGGCATCACTGATCAATACTGGCAGTAAAATACGATCACTCATACAATCATCCAAGGCCGCCTGTGGGAGAGGACTCGCAAAGAACACATAAGACAACCATAAGGCCTTCCTTAGCTATGGTAGGAACATTGGTGGAAGCTCACAGTTATGCTCGGAATTACTCCAGAATGGTACAATGATCACTGAACCCACAGACATTGCCAACATACTGGCAGACAGGTTCCATGCATATATCT
Organism: Protopterus annectens; assembly: GCF_019279795.1. Lineage (NCBI taxonomy): Eukaryota > Metazoa > Chordata > Ceratodontiformes > Protopteridae > Protopterus > Protopterus annectens. Next base: position 1,040,608,591 of record NC_056746.1, read on the forward strand.
ACCCTCCCCCCCCAAGAGGGGAGGTGTCTATCCCACCAGAGTCTAGCCTCCCAAACATCTCGAATGCCCAGGTGAGAGCTGCTCTCTCTAAAGCGGAAAACACAGCATCAATGGGACGCTGGACGGTGTCCCCGGCTGTGTGCTACACAACCTCAATGAGGGCCTCAACCCGCACATAAGGCTGCTGTTTAATCTTAGCCTTACTACAGGTTACGTACCTGATGAATGGCGTATGGCAACTGTGGTCCCACTCCACCAAGGCGGTGCTCCTACGGACTATGGACATCACCGCCCTATAAGCTTGATGAGCCTTGTCTGCAAAGCTATGGAGGGGATCATAATGGAGCCCATAAATGAAGACATTGGGGACCGACAAATACTGGAACATACCCACATCGGCTTAGTCAAGGGCAGATCCTGCCTCCTGAACCTGGTCGACCTTTTCTGAAGAGTCACTAAGTCCATTGATGGGGGTAAGTCAGTTCGCACAGACTACCGTGACCTAGCAACAGCGTTCAACCCAAACCCCATGCGGGCATCATAGAAAAGCTCAGCAGCATAGATGTAGAGCCATATGTCACACGATGGGTTGCCAACCAGATCAAGGACAGAACCCACAGGATTAGTGTTCCTGGTGCCATGTCAGACTCCAAGCCGGTCCCGAGCGGTGTCCCACAGGGCTCAGTCCTGGGCCCCCTCTTGTTCGGCATTCAACTTTCCGACGTGCAGGCAAACATAGGGGGATTGTGGCAGACAAGGTATGCAGATGACTGCAAACCGGCCACCATAATCGACACCCCATCAGACACAGACATCCACCTGAGGTCTCATAGAAATGGATAACTGGTGCCAGAGCCATGGCCTGAAGCTACATGCCAGGGAAGGTATAGACCTACCCTTTTGGAAAGACAAGGTAACCCTGAATTACCACATAGGTGGTAATCCATTAAACATGGTTGACGTGATCAGGGACCTGGGGACACAAGTTGTCGGTAACATCTCTTGACACTCACATTGCCAATGTGGTTAGAAAGACATTCCACATTGCCCACCTGGTCATGAAGGGATTCACATCCAGATCAGGGGAGGTCATTGTACCCCTGTACTCTTCACTCATCAGACCAATGATTGGGTACAACGCCCCATTCGGAATGTACCTAACCCGACACCTGCAGCAGTTGGAAGGACCCCAAATGTCCCCCAACACAAGGATAAAGGGGCTGAAACATATGTCACACGCTGCCCGACTGAGGGAACTCCGGCTCTATACATTCTTATACCGTCTGCTCCGAGGTGATCTGTGCCTGACATACAAGGCCATGTCCAACCCGGGTTTCATGGACATGCTCCACGTCATAGGATCCAAACAACCAGAGGCATGAGAGCAACAGACACAAACCTCAACACGGATATAAATAGGATGTGCTGGAGAGACAGGTTCATCGCCCAGAGACTCCCTACACCATGGAACAGAATCCCAGCCCTTGTGAGGCAGAGCCCCTCACTGACTCTGTCCAAGAGAAATCCTGACGTGTGGATGGGAGATCGTAGGTATGCCCCGGGAATCATCTCTGTGTCACTGCTGGACAGAGGGACAGCAGACCAATGGGTATAGTATCCTCATCCTAAGGGGTGGTGAAAGCCACACACACTCTGGCTAGGCTTATACATGCCATAGGGCACATAGCCTAGTATGTACCTTTGCACCTATGTACCTATGTAGGTGTCCAGGCAGGTTGCGGGTACATGTGGTATGCTGATATTGCCAGATGTGCCTATGGGTAACCCACAGCTACATGTGGGGGACTGATAACAGTGCTCCCAGTAGGCACATGCATGTACACCATATGAGGCATACAGGTTAACAGAACCAACATGGTGCTACACATGTAACCATCACACATACCGTGAACACAGCTCAATGCATGCTGCACCTGCACTACATGGTATGTCTGCTGCATGATGACAGTACACAACCCACGTCACATACGCACCTGTCAGTTTTCATACACAACCACTGCAACATACACATCACACGCTATGCGTACACAGGTATCACATACACCTCTCACTATCTTGTCCACCCTGTGCATCAGAATATATTTGCATAACCCTGCACCGATGGTGTGGATGACAGTGATGCGGCAGAGGCTTCATCATATGCACAGGGTGATATGTCTGCCAGGGGCATAGGCTGTACCAATGGATGACATCATGTGTGTGTGTAAGGGCCGGTGCATTTACTGGGCATGACTGTGCAGAGTGCATGTGGATGTGGTGGAGCCCTACAATTGTGTCTGCCATGTGTGGGTATGTGTGTACACAGTTCAGCCATACATGATGCCTACACGGGGTATACTTGGCAGCCCCAGACTGTACAGTGCAGGTTGTACAGCTCACTGTGTCCGTCTGCGGCCACGTGACCCGTGCCTGCCTGGGGTCGCACGGGCACTACCGGGTGGAGGTATGGAGTGGCCACTCTCCGATGACACATGTCTGCTGGAACTGTGTCCATGCTGGGACCGGCCAGGGCCACGTCCACGTGGCCTGCTGTGTCCTGGTGTGGTCGGTGTAGCACCAGCTGCACTGCTGCTGCTACCGGCACTGTGTGAGTGGGCATGAGAGGTGGCATGCACACGTCGACCTACACTAGGTGGTGTTGCTGGCCTATGCCCACGTGTCCTACGCCTCACCCCTACCAGGTGTTCCAGCACAGACAGCTCACGCTCGCGGATTGACATGCCTCAGTCGAGGATTCCAACCATCTCACCTAATTGCCTATCCAGTACATTAGCAATCTGCTGTTGAGCATTCGCCAATGACTGGATGTTGTCATTTAGGGAATGGATTGCGGCCCTCTGCAGCCTCTGCCCTTCTTGGTTCTGCTGTTCAGCATGTGCCTGTGCCACCATTACAGTCTGGAACATGCGTCTGGTGATACCAGCTGCTGCGCCCTGTACAGCAGGTGCATGTCTGCCAGAGGTCCTCCTACGAGCAGCACCAGCCACATGCCTGTGTGGCACATCACCAGTCATTACACTGGCAACATGGTGTGTATGCGCACCTTCTGTAGCCACCACACATTCCTGCTCAATGCCAACAGACGCTGACTGTCCTTCCTGTATGGGCAACGGTGATGTGGTATGTGTCGGCATCAGAACCGTGTGCAGGGATGAGGGGGACATAGGTGGGATGGTAACCAATGGCACAGCTTCTGCCCCTGACAACCCTGCCTGTACCTCATGCATATGGTCATCACCGCTAGTATCTGTGGGGACACTAACATCAGATGGACCACAGGAGGGGAACGCACCTACACCACCTGTGAATACAAAGACATACTGTAAGGTACATTACACACACGCAGACACACACGCAGACACACACACACACGCAGACACGCACATGCACGCAGACACACACACGCACACACACACACACACACACACACGCACACACACGCACACACACACATGCACGCAGACACACACACACGCAGACACACACACGCAGGCACACACACACATGCAGACACATCATGCATGTGATATTGCAGATGGCATGCAGCATTCCCACACCACAGCACAGAGAATGCAGGCCAGACATTAATAGTGTTAGTATGCATACTGCCCTGGGGTGCACACTACATCAAGCAGGTGTCATATCAGTAGGCATGCAGTACACACATTCATGGTAGTTTGCAAGTTTGCATGCGTCACCGTGATACACCATGTGGCCACAGACATGTTAACAGTACACATGACTGGCGTCACCTTGACATGTACTTCGCCAACATGTGCGATAACATGTGGAAATGTGACAATGGTGTCCCACCACATGCATCGCATCATACTGGGCTTCACAGTGCAGTGTTATGTGTACAGGCTACGGAGAGAATGCATGTGTAACAAAGATGTCTGTGCAGGTGTGGTTGGTGTGAGCTGTGTACATAGCTATACAGTGGGGAGTACAGGCACTGTGCCACTGCATGGCAACAGGACACAGGTATGTTGCTGTGCGATGCATAACATGGACGCATTGCATTGCCATGTCTGCAACACAGTCATGCTGTTCCACAGCACGTATATGGTAGACATCGGTGGCACCTCCGGTGGCTGCAGACAGGCATTCCGGTTGTCTGGTGTACCACATCAAATGTACAGGTGGTCCACTACGGCTATGATTGCACTATGTGTGGGCAATGTGCAACGGTGTCTATCCACTTCAGATGTACTGTGTGGCAACATGCCTGTGGCTTTCACCCATGGCCATGTTTGACTGGGTCTTGGACAATTGTGTGTGATGGGCATCGTGTACCCATCCCTGTGGTGGCCCATGTGACATACACCCATACATGTCAGAGGTGTCATAATCCAGAGGGCTATGCAGACAACAGTGTGGATGTTTGCTATGTCGGGCGTAGGTCATGTGATGGTGTGACAATATTGCAGACAGAACACCACGGGCATGGGACATGTCGTGTGCCATGTCACAACGTGTGCACACAATGCAGGGGCATATGTCACATTGGTAACACCTGTGTGCTGCCCAGATCACAGCTCACTATGTGGTACTGTGTGCGTACCACAAATGGTGTTCCAATGCATACTACATATGCATCCATTGTAGAACACCTCCACCGTTGTATGCATAGCTGACCACACATATCACACTGACAGGTACTGTGGTTTCATGCCGGTGTATAATAACGGTTGTATCTACTGCACATGGGTGGCATGTGTGTGTCTGGTGGTGCGACCTGTATACCGTGGCTGGAGCAGAACCCAGGTGTGCATGTTATGCCTGGCCACATGGCGAATAACTCTACACTGTAACATGCCTGTTACTAACAACAGTCTCACCTGCGACGAACCCATGGCTGTGCGACACGCCAGAGGTACCTGTATAGGGGCGACACAACAGTATAAACATTATCCATGACTGTAGCCACAGTAAGCACTGTGCATGTCACATCATGTACCTGTGTGATAGCATGTGATATGCACACGTCTGCAAACACAACGTAGCATACTGTAGTATGCGGCTTGTGTGCCCATATACCTGGCATGTGTTGGTACATTACGTGGTGTACAGTGACACCTACACCTACAGCAGATATCATACACATATGCAAGACTGACTTACCAGGCAGCTCCAGGCTCATTGGTTGGGAGACACCCACCTCCACGATGGCAGCTAGTGTTTCTGCATGCTGTTCCCTGGGTGTCCCCAGACTGGCCAGGAGCTCCTCTGTGTGTGTGAGTGGGGGCTGGGTTGGTGGCCCACCACCTGTTCCACCTTGTTTTCTGGCGATTGCGGCGGCACGCTGTTTCGCATGCCGTATTAGGTCTGAGCAGTGTCGGCGTATCTGCTGGTAGGTGCGGTTGTTGCCACCCACGTCATTCACCCTCCTGCTCATATCCTGCCACAGGTCATCCCGCTGCTGTGCTTGCTGTGGAACATGACTGAATAGCAGGTCATAGTTGTCATGGAGCAATGGTATGATTACGTCATCCTCCTGGCGGCTGAAGGCTGGCAGCCATGAACGAGGCATTATCTGTAAGACATAATGATGGTGACAGGTCACATTTACACTGATGTACTGACATACCGCTGGACATACATTGCTATGACATGTACGACATCTGCACAGTAATCTCTGCGATGCATCATGACACTGACACAGCTGACATGTTGCTGTCACACCTGTCACACCGTTATGCAGCGGGTATCATATCATATCTGTGTATCAACTCATCACACTGTACACACCCCATGTAGATGGTAACCTGCTGTGGACATGTGTACCTGCCTGCACCTGTGTTCATACCAGTCAGCACATGGCCCGATGTGCGCACAGTTCTACTGTTCACCTGGATGCTGTGTATATGTCGCTAGGCATCACAGACGCAGCCATTATGGACGTCAGCGGTGGCACTGCACACATACACGTGGACACCTGTACATGCATGTGTTGTGCCATGTACATCTACACAGCACTGTACGGGTGTTGGACAACCTGCCACGGCTCGCCTGTATTGCACATGTGATACACATGGGACAATGTGTAATCATATGACATTAGCAGGGATGGTCATACATAGCATGTGCGCGCACACGTACACGCCAACACACAGCACCTGTGACACCACAAGGTGCATCAGTGCCACATTACTGCTCTGGACAGTTGATAGTGCAAGTGCCATGTGGCCATCGCACCATGTATGACTGTGATGGCATGTGCAGCCTTGCTGGACAGGGCTGCATGGTATGGCAGGGTATGTCATATACATGGCACAGGGATGTGTTCCGCCTGGGGGATACTGGTATTGGGAGGGTGGCTGTCCATTCCATATGTCATTGCTATGGGTATATGGACATTACGCATGTCTATCATCATGGTGTGGACAATGGCCTTCTGCAAGGTAGGCAGCATGCTGCTTGGTGGGGGTGTGTATGGTGCATGCCGGTATCGCACATCCATGCATACACATTACCCCTGACAGGTGCTATGTGCTGTGATATTGTTCAACACAGTGCTGTATGTGCCCGCACGATGATATCCCGTGCACATGGATGGTACCCCGGCCTGACATGGGTACCACATATGTCTACATCCAGTGCCTGCTGCCACCGCCATGTCGGCGGGTGCACCGCACAGCACCATCCCTCCCACAGGGACCGTGGTGTTGGGCACAGCATAGGTATCCATTTATGGGGACAGGGATGTTCACATAGCGGGGCCACTGCTGGTATCATCCATCAGACTATACACGTATGACGCACACCTCACACACCCAGCCCATTCAGTATGTTGTTCGCAACACTGACACAGCTATACTGCAAGGCCACGGACATTCCCAGCCGTACATACACAGATGCATGAACATCTGTCTGTGGCATGGGCTACAATGATGGTGGGGTTCAACACATACCGTGTTCGACTGTGGCTGGCGCAGATGTTCTGTGCACATGTCAACACAGTAACCCTGTTCTACTGTAGCCAGCAGTGATGTGTCATGCACATGTCAATGCTGCACATTGTGTTGATGTCTGTCTGTCAACAGGCCAGTGGTGGAACACGCAAGGGTATTAGTGATCAAATATGCATGCCGCCCTGTACAGCTGTACTGCTAACATCTCAGGTGCTAATGTGTCATGGACATGCGCACCTTACCCGGACAGGTGGTAGTGGGTTGCCACCCATACCCATCACTTCTTGTGGGTTGCTATTATCCAACACCCTATTTGTATTGTTATGTTCATGCTATGCACCTGTGTGGGACATGTGGGCATGCAATGTGCTACTGTGTACCTTTGCACCCATTGCACAACATGTCACACAGGTACACTGGCAGCCTTACACTTCACAGCTTGATGATGGTACGACAGGTGTTGTACACACGTAACACATATCCTGTGGGACATGGTCGTATGTACAGGCATGTCCGACAGTCACGTACCACTGCTACCCCTATATGATGGATATGCAGTACATGTGGCAGTACAGCAACTGTCACATATACTCGTGCAATGCCCCCCTACCAACATGGAGTGGTACTGCCTGTGGGGGATGTGCGTCTGCATCCATGGTGTGCCCATAGCTAACAGTTGTACATCAATATGTGCAATATACCTCATTTGGTGTTCTAACAGGTGCATGTTCAACATGGCTCCTCATTGTTTGGGTCTGTCATGCAGTCATTGTTGTACACGGTTTACATGCCAGCCATGGCTTACTATATGTGATTCAATGTAATTCATTGGGATACCATAATTATACATTAGAGCGGCGTATTCCAGCCATCACATAGCCTTCCTAGATGACACCGTTAGCCAGCCAGTAGTAGGTGTTCCGCCATCTGCACATTAGTCACACAGTACGAGGGTGGCTGATACCCATTCTGGGGACAGGGTGCTGACAGCTGTGGATGGGTGTGATGCTGTCGACAACCATGACTGCACCTGATGGTCATATCTGGATGGGTAACATTCACAACACACACCTACCTTCACGTAGTAACACATCATCTACAACAATGGACATTCCTGCCAGAACAATGTATGCAGTATGTCTGTATGACCACTGTAGGCACCACTGGTGGCCCCCAGCATGGCAGCCAACAGCACCAGTGTATATCCTGCGGACCCATGGGTTACACCATTCACAACACAACTGTCACGGATGACCCTGTTGTGGATCACAGTGCAGTTCCACACATCATGTTACACTAGGCATCATGCACTGAGATGTTGCGGATGTGTGAACAGCTCTGCAACTCAACATATGCACACGACACATCACCTGGTACAATATATCTCTCATACAACGTGTTATTGTGACCGCCCTGTGATGGCATTACACAGGCTACATGTACTGGGACATGCGATGGCTCACCGGTGTCATTACCCTCTGGGTGTGTGTCTAGCCAAGTGTACAGTAGGCAGTGGTCTGAACACAGGGACACTGTACATTGACCTACTGTGTCACTGCAACTGTTGCCTATGCTCATACTGTTATTGTACAGGCATGTGGTATCTGACCGCTATGACAGTCCTGGTCGACCACACTGCTGTGGCACTCATGACCTGCAGCCATCGACCTGGGGTGTGGAGCACACATGTACATCTTCACATGCTATACTGCCTCTGTGGCGGTGTCACATAACTGTCTCCGGCAGGGCTATAACAGGCAGGCACGGCATGGGGTCATGTGGGACAATGCTTGCATCTTCCACTGTGCTGCACACAAGCAAGGCACACACACTATTGCACCACTCACATTCCTCTGCAGTGACTGGGACCTGCCTCCATGCTCTGCGCAGCACACCTGCGAGTACGGATTGTACATGGATCATACCTCCCAGGCACATACCTGGACTGCAACACCCACAGGTGAGGGGATCACACATCACACAGTGTTTTGCACACATCCTGGATAGTTGCCTAACACAATGCATCATAGGTGCTCAATGTACGGATACCCGTGTTTGTGACCGCTATACACATTGTAACACGCGACAGAGTCGACATTGTACACCACAGGTTACATGCCGTCTGTGTTGTTATACTGTACATTGGGCCTCAGACAGCTAATACTGCCATGTGCTGACAGCAACCCACACTTCCCTAATTTAGGACACCCATGTACCTACACATGCTTAAGGCATGCACTCCGCTCAGCTGGCTGACACATTACACAACACATACCATACCTACACTACCCTCAGCATGCACAATACCTCCATGTGACTGGTGTGTTGCACCTGGGGTTATCCTCCCTTTGGTGGATAAACACATATGCTTCACAGCCCTGCTAGCCACACCCTGGAAACACACCCATTGCAGCATACACGGAACATGTGTACTACAACCAGTACTACTGACGTCTGCTGACAGCAGTTGTTAACGGCATGACACCTCGGCAGATGGACAGTGTACATACATATGCTGACACATACCACAGTGCGCTTCCGTAGCATGTACACAATTGTAGAGACCATGCTATTCCACACAGAGACATGGCGGTACTGACCTGTTCACAGACACCTCGGTGGTGGTCATGTTCCATGCACATATGATGTACGACCACATGTGCAGGCTGTTGCACAGTGGTGTATATTCACATGTGTGGGGTGCATCACTTGTCAGCCATGGTGGGTCCTCGAGGTCCATCACATACTCCAAGGCTAGCTACCTAAACATGACTGCCACACATTGCGGTGTGGGGTCTCAGGCAGTGTGGCGGTATGTCTGTATTGTTTGGCTACATCCACATTCGATGTCACATACAATAGTCACCCAGGCATTGCAGACCGAGCTAATGTTGGCAACGTGCCAGGCGATGGCGTACTTACCAACAATACACACTCTCACTCACTACAGGGTCGCAATCCATACATGGACATCATAGTGTCCCTGTGGACACATACATGGTACTGACATGCACACGTTATGTCCTGGGATGCTGGCCCAATGTAACCTTCCGATGTCCCTGGCTGTTATGTCCCACCAACCTGTTTGGTATATGTCTTCGCACCAGCCCGCTATATTCACTGCTAGCCTGTTGTCGGACATTGTGTACCCTGACCACCGTGCAGCGGCATCTCTCGCACTACCCATGGGTGGCACTGCGTTGCACATGTGGGACTGCAGTCATAGACCCATGACTGGACAATTCTGAATGGCAATGGGGCACATTCTCACGAACGTGATTCCCGCACACATTGATGGCCTCCAGGCCTTTCCTAGCACCCATGTTGGGCTTGTGTATGCCACAGCACACCACATACACATGCTGGCCACCTGTCATACTGTTGCATGGGCGGTTGGGTTGGTACAGAGGCCAACACATCAGACGTTGTCCTCACATTGCCCTTCAGAACCATTCCATGTTCTGGTATTGGCAACGTACACATCCACCTGCACATCATACCCTGTGTCTCAGGATGTTATGCTATATGACTCGTGGACAGGACACACAGTGGTGCGAGCATATCATAGTACCTACTACATGTCAGGTACATATGGCATTACACAGTCCTCAGTCATGGGGCCCCTCATGTTCACTATTTGCTTACATACACAACATGCTGTCACAGAGTACTGTCCATGCCTAGATATCCCACGCCTACATACCTGGTGCCATTATTGCTCCGCCAGCTCATACCAATACCGACCATATGGGTGTCAGTGTGGCGGATACATCATATGAGTATCATGGCATCAGGATGCATGACACATGGTACATGCACATCACCTTTGCATAGCAACATTCACCCACTGACTATCCCATGGATACTGGCCCCGTACATACATATCACATTGTACATGGTTGCTGTACACACATATGCCCCACACAGTCCTGTGGTTACCGTATTCCACTGTGGCATGGATACCCTTCTGCAGGGCCACACCTATCTGTACTGTATGTGATGCTGGTACATAGGTAGCCATTGTACCTGTGGCATACACACATCTACACACAGTCAAGGGTACAATACCACATTTATGGTGTAACTTCCACAACAGCTACAACTTTACATGGCACAGCATTGTCATGCCACGATGTGTACCAGGCTCGGATGGTTTACATATGCGGCTGACATACGGACAACACATCTGTACACATCTGCATACCACATACGCAGGGGTGTCTTCTGCTCTGACATGGACCATGTCCTCTGCATTACTGATGCATATACTCCTCATACATGACATTTGCGGTGGGCAGTGTGAACGGACTGCTCATGGATATGTGCACACATGCCACACTGCATGGGCTGGGCTTCTGTGTTACTTCCGCAGACACAACACACACCATGCTGTGGAACATAGGTCCTGTGCACATCCCACAGGGACACACAGTAGCACTGTTCATGTGATACCTCCCTTGCTGTTTGGGTGACACATAGTCATGGTACCACCACAGCAGCGGTACTGTGTAGACATGCAGTTGACACCCGCCTCTGCTGTTCACAGGACACTACCATGGGGAGGTGACACTACTGTGTACACTGCACATGTGTTTACACATGGACCTGCCAGACTGCATTGTTGCCCACGGTGCACCTGCTACAGATCCTTTGGGCATGGTTACTTGGTGTCCCTTCCATTTCGGCTGGCTATAATGCTACTACTCTGTCCCATACCTACAGGCCATATGTATCCTGTTATTGTACATACCAATAGGCAATACCTCTGTTATGCATGATATGCCTGTGATACTGTGTATAATGTCTGTCATATCCACCCTGACAGCTTTACATTACACATAGTTGACATAGTATCCCCTAATGCAGGGCATACGTGCACGTCGGCCGCCCATTACGTATGACATCAATGGTATATGCCCATACACATGCGTGCTGTGACAGTATACATACATGTCCTATCCTCTGCTATGGCACTTCCTTGTTGGACATCCACTGCCAGCATCGGCGTGTGGTCTGGCATTGTTCTCTGTAATGCCCCCCTGTGGCAGCCCTTGTGGTGTCTCGGCTGTGTACATGATGTCCCACTTCTGTGCACACGGTGTCCACAGGCGTTGGTATGCTCAGCAGGATAGCACTACATAACCACCTTTCACCACTCTCTGCATTACGGACAAGTGTCATTACTTACAAACACCATTCCCATACAGTACAGCTTCGTCATACACATCATGCATTACACAACCGTACATATCGTGTGTTCTACATACCTTGTCGGTGTTTTGTTCTGTGTTTCGTTCCATGTATCGGTTTTCCTTTTTCTTTCACTTTCGGTTGTACACTGCTGGTTCGGTATGAGCATACGGTTTGAATATCCTGAGAGTCATCCTTATATCCGTCGATACCTGCAACATGTGGGTTCATCCCACCAATTGCTGTTCCTCAGTGAGTAATTATGTGCATATCACCTGTGCATCTACTCCATTCGGAAATTACGCATCGTAACAGGGGTATAATTGGATTCCTCACCTGGGCGTTGGTTATTTGCCCTACCTTCGTGGAGATGGTCTGTATTGTGTTATGTTATGTGTAACTGCAACCGCTATGTGTGGCGACAGGTATATTTCGCAGTGATGTTAGCCGTGGATTGTGTGTGTAGGGTATAGTATTTGGTTCGACATGTGGGTGTCCCTGTCCTGACAACGTCTGTTGATGGCGTATTGCATTCAGATGTGTAACATGGCTGTTATATTCCTTTAAACAACGCATGCAAGTATGCATCCGCCTTTGATTGTGTTTCCCACGCGAGATGTTGCGGTTATGCAGATGTCATTGACTGCCTGTATGTTTGTGCTGCTATTACGGTTTGTATTCCTTTAATATGCGTGGGGATATCGGTGGTTGTAGGTGGCGGATACGGGTTGTGGGCCTTGCATCTCTACATACACAGTATAGTTGTCTGTGTGCTCCATCCCTACCTGGAGAGTTGACAGTTAATAGTGTTTTGTTATGGGAGTGTAACTTGGGCTGTTGTTGATTGGTTCCAATATCATCTGCAGGTGGCCTTGCTGCATGTATACCCCCGTACCCTCTGTGGTATATCAGCGGCTATGTGTACATGAGTGATTACATGCATATCACCTGTGCATCTCCCCCTTCGGTAATTACGTGTCGATACTGGGTTATAATTGGATTCTCCACCTGGGCGTTAGATATTCGCCCCATCTTCATGGGGATGGTCTGTATTGTCTTATGTTATGTGTGACTGCATCTGCTATTCATGGGGACAAGTATGGTCTGCATTCATGTCACCCATAGATTGTGTGTGACAGGTGTAGTATTTGTTTCAACAAGTGGGTGTACCTGTCCTTCCGACGTATGATGACGGAGTATTGCATTCCAAACTGTAACATGGCTATTGTTTGCATGTCTACAACGCATGCAATTATGCGGCTGCCTTTAATTGTGTACCCCACGCGATATGTTGTGGTTATGCAGATGTCATTGACCGACTGTATGTTTGTGCTGCTGTTACGGTTTGTATTCCTTTATTATGTACAGTGGGGGATGTCGGTGTTTGTACGTCACGGATACGGTTTGTGGGCCTTGCATCTCTACATAACCAGTATAGTTGTCTGTGTGCTCCGTCCCTACTTGGAGAGTTGACAGTTAATTGTCTGTTGGTATGGGATTGTAGGTTGTGTTGTTGTCATGTGGTGTCAGTATCGCCTGCGGGTGTGCTTGATGCATGTATTCCTCCATCACATCTGTGGTATATCAGCGGTTGTGTGTACGTGACGACTATCCCTTGTCATTCTGTCCCAGATATTTACAGTCATTGTGGTCCTGTTGTTGAGATGGCCTGTTTGCCAGTGGTTGCCACCTATTCAGATGGGGATTGCTTGTTTGACACTTGTAGAACACACAACGGTGTTTACGGGCCGACACGTGGCCACGGTCAGTACTGGGGTAGCACATACGTATTTCCGCGGTACATACCTATTGCTGTGTGACTTTGCCGACGTATCTTTTTGCAATTAACATATCGGTGTCATACATACGGGCATGAGTATTACATACGTCCTTTCCATTTCCTATGGGGTATATTCCTGTGCTACCATCTGGGACATTGTCACTTTGTATCGTTCTACGTCACAACACACCTAGCCAGGGTGGGGCTCTCACTACTACTTTGGGACTACTGGTGTACATATGCCTGTGGCTGGTGTACCGTATGCCTACACATATTATTCCACTCTGCCTCTAACGTGGCACCAACATACACATGTTACGGAGACACACGCATTACACTCACACAGCAATGCACACGGCACCCTCACCGCTGCATACACATACTACGGCACTCACGGGACGGTTGCACACAGTACCTGCGTGGGCGCGACACCGCAGCGGTGTCTACCTCTCCCTCATATCATCATACTATTACCGCGCATGTACTGTTACAGTACTGTGGTCTGGCGATCTTTCCGCCTCGCGGTTATGCATTTCGGTATGTTGCCCGTTCCATGCTTGGCGGTATCCTCTTCTGTCGAACCTCCCGGATGCTCAGGTTGTCGTTTCACTATGTATACTATGTACAGATATCGCGTGTTACATCTCAGTCACCTTACATCCCTCTGATTCCCTGTCTTAACTGTAGTACTTATATGTATATGTGTACATATATTTCTATATATGTAATTATATCTATCTACATATATGTATATACACATATATATCTGTTTATATGTATACACCTTGCAGCGAACGTGGCAGCATACAGCAACGCCGTAGGCTGTAGGACCCACGTACTGTTCGGGTGTTGGCGTTCCATGCTCCACTGGCTGTTGGGTGTACAATGTTTGGGGGATGCCTATGTTGGAGTCACACATGGGGCCACCCATACGGTACACTTTACGGGTGGTCATGTTTGTGTGCCGTCCATTTCACTGTGTGTGCAGGTAGGGAGGTGTCAGTCCATGGGGCCTACGCTGTCAGAGTATGTGCTATACGTTCCCTCTTTGCCAGGGCATAGGCATAGGCATATTGGGTACGCCTCTGTCTGCCTACTGGGGCTGGCACAGTGTCTTCCTGGTCCAGAACCCTCTGTGCCTGGACTGGCCTTGGCAGTTGTGGTGGGTTTTGTGGCCCTTCACCGTTATGTCCCTGCAGCAGCTGCTTCCGCAGGATCATATTATGTAGCATGGCACATACTATGAATATGTGGGCACATGTGCCTGGAGAGTACTGCAGGGCTCCACCAGATGTATCCAAGCACTGGGACCGTGATTTCAGCATCCCGAACACACGGTCTATGATTATTCTGGTTTGTGCGTGTGCCTCATTATGGCGTTCTTGCATGTGTGTGTGTGCATTTCTGATGGGAGTCATCATCCACGGCTCCAGTGCATAGCCAGCATCCCCCACGAGGTGGCCTTGTGGGATGTCCCCCCTGGCGAATACCTGGTACAGCTTTGAGGCATGCCAGATATGGGAGTCGTGGTAGCTTCCGGGGCTGCCAGCACACACATCCATGATAATGCCCTGAGCATTGCACACGACCTGGTAATTGATGGAGGGGAATCCCTTGCGGTTTATGTAGCGTCTACCCTGCTCCCCAGGTGGTGACTTGATTTGTATGTGCGTACAGTCTATCGCACCCAGTACCTCCGGGTATTGTGCCACACGGTGGAAGTGGCGCATATTGCTAGCCACATCCTCCTGAGATTTGGGGAAGTATATATGCTCATTGGCATGTGGTAACATGGCATCCAGAAACTGGTGTAGTACCCTGGATGCTGATGCCTGTGAGATGCCCATTATATCCCCAGTTGGCTTTTGAAAGGTACCTGTGGCCAGTATTCGCAAGCTTACACATACCTTTGTGTCCACTGGGATGGGTTCCCCTCTGTTGTTTCTTGTTCTCAGGCATGGCCGGCACAGCTCCACTATTTGCTGTAACGTGTCCCTATCCACCCTGTAACGCTCTACTATCTCCAGGTCTTGTAGCCCCTGGTAGGTTACCCTTGGTCTGAACACTCTCCTTCTCCTCCGAGGCCTACGGTAGTTGTCAGCACCCTCCTCCACAACACCGTCTGTCTCTAACACATGCTGATGGATCACAGCCACGGCAGCACCCAACATGTACATTTTAAAAGTTCCCTGTGTGTTTACACCTATGGTGCAGCGTTTGGGAATAGACGGCTGTGTGTTGTGTGCATTCACACTTTATACTATTGTGCTGTGCACCCGGTGATGTCATAGGGTGTGTCTGTACGGTCGTATCTGGGGGTTATCTTCCGTGTTTTACCGTTGGCACTACAATGCTGTTGCCTTTGGTGTTGCATTACTCTTGCCTGCAATGGATTACCTTTCAACCTTCCCTTACTATTTCTGCATGTTGCACCTACTATTTCCTGGCATGCATCCTGCAGAGCACTGTCATGTGTAGTTTCTGGGACATGGCATATCGTGCGTTTTGTGTGCCGCCGCCGTTGTGCTGCCTGTCTGCTTTGCTCTGCTGTGTCAGGTCTTCACTCTTTGCAATCTGCTACCTCCCCTACTTTCTTTGCATTCATATGCCTCCCCTATCCCGTTTTGCAGGTTTCTGCATGCAGAGTTGTCAGCTGCCGCCGATTGGCCTTCGTGGATTGATTAGTGTTGATTGCTCATTATTACTCCAATTACACTTCTTCCGCATTTCCTCATATTCTTAACATCACCTTCCTGTTTCCGATGTTGTTTGCGGGGCGAGCGTCACATGACTGGGTTAAGGGAATGTAGTCATCCTCGTGCACATGCACCTCTGCGCGCATTGTGTGCTCTCAGCTCAACTATTGCCCCACACCCCGGTCCTGCAGCTGTGATGTGCGATGTACAACCCAGGTTTACTGAGCTCCAATGTGCTTCCTCCTACAGTGGCACACCCCACTGCAGGTGACATGTATTCCCTCTGAGCCACTCCTCGGTGTATTACTGCTGCGCCGTTTGGTACAGCCTTACGCCGGTGGGGGTTTTGCGATTCAGTATTATCTGCCTCATTTGCATGGCATTGACTACTAATTCATAGTTACCATGCCGAACACTGCCGTGAGTCCTTGGCAACCTTTGCACCGTGGTTGTGGCTTTCCATGCATACCATGGTGTATTATGGCTGTGAAGCTGCTGTGTATTACGCTGCTGTTTTATAACATTGTCATATTATTTCATTGTTTTGCACCTTCCGCAGACATGTCCTGGGGTTCTGCTGTGAGTTTCTGTGGACATACCATTTATGTTATTTTTTACATGTTGTGCATGTTTTCTTTTGACATTCTCTGTGTATTTCGCCATTGGCATATGGTAACAGTGTGATACCTGAGGCTGACAGTCTTCCGTTACTCCTATGTTATGTTTGGGAAAATGTAAACCTTTTTTTTGGTTTACATTGCCGTACCTTATGCTACGCCTGCGCCACGCCGTGGATCGCTATATGCCTTCATTTGCATGGTGCAATACCGCACATGGGGTGTTTAGCATACCTACGCCGGGGGCGGCGCAGATCCGGCGCACGCCGGTAGTGCACGTGGAATTGGATCGTACCTGAATCGCTCGGCGGACATATTTGGCGTTGTGACGCCTACGCTATGCATGCACCTGGCGCAAGGTTCATGAATCCCGGGGATAGTGTTCTCCACCTTTGGGAGAAAATTTGGCTAGGCTAAAAATGGCCCATTAAGAAAGCTAGCTTACTAATTAGCTATGACCTTGTGAAACCATGAATCAAGGGAAAATGAAAATTGCAGAGTGCTTTCTGTAAACATGAATAGTATTTAGAAAATAATAAGAATAGGGATTTTGGAGTGGTTTAATACATGTGATGCAGATGTAATTATATTAGAAAACACAAGACTTTTAACAAAAGAAGAAAGATTACAAACAGAGAAACTATGGAGAGGAAAGATTATCTGAAATTTGGGAAAAGAGAGATATTCTGGAATAGCCATATTCTGTAGAAGTACAGTAAATATATTAGATGTAAATTTAGCAAAATGGGAACACTATCCATTGTAGATTTAAAATGGAAAGAACAAGCATAGAAAATCATAACATTATATACTTATAGAAATTGTAAACAAAGGGAAAGCTTATTTCATCAGATTTTAGACTATGTAGTGATAAATATGAATATTATAATAGGCCATTTTAATTGTGATTTAAGAGGCAAACATAAAAACAAAGGAAGGAAATGATATAAGAAAAAATGTTAGAATATATAAGATGTGGTAAGTTAAAACTTTGTGAAAAAATCAAGGATTTACAAAAGGGCTATATATGTTATTGGAGAAGAGAATAGTTGAAACAGGATTTTCTGGTCATCTTGCAATATGGGTAGAGATAAAGATAAACAAAGAATATATAATGATAGTCAAATTAATAAAAAGTATAAATGAGAAAGCATTGAATGAAGAAAAAAGTGATTAGAAATGCAGTTATGGAAAAATCATATAACTATGAGAATATGTTTTAACAATTGGTATAAATGGTGGATGATATTAAAAAAAAAAACTATAAAAATGTTTTTTACAGTGGCAACACGATGTGAGAAAAGTAGAGAAAGAAAAATATAAAATAACATAATTATGCATTGGAAGTTGTAGAACATGATATAAAGTACTTTGACAAAGAAAGAAAATATATGTGTGTGTGTATATATAAATGAAATCAAGAAAAATGCAAGAATTATTATATAAGCAAATATATTTTTACAAGGATAAAGAGAAGTATTGAGTTACTTAAGCAGATTAGTAAAGGATGGTGTTAATGTAATGAGAGAAAAAATATATAAAAGGAGAGATAGCAAGAACTCAGGAAAAGATTATGAATAGTGTAGTTCAATATGTACAATAAATGTTTAAAGAAAAAAAATAGTGCAAAACATGGAAACTGAAAAGTTAACAGAAAAAGAGAATAAAACAGAAAAAGAGACTAAAGAGTAGGAAAAGGAGATTTCTTTAAATGAGCTAGATAAAGTATTAGGACAATTAAATATATATTCAGTGAGGTGGAATAAGATATGAAATGTGTAAGAATTTAAGGGACTGGCAAAAAAAATAAAAAGTTTGAATGAATGGTTAAATAAGGTTTTATGTACAAATAATTATGTAGTGGAATACTTAAAGTCATATGAAGAAGGAAGATAGAAGAAAATTAAAAACTGGAGACTGATAGTATTGAATAATAATGATAATAAGATTTTTATGAAAATAATACAAAAGAGATTTGAAATGAAAATGGAAAATATTATGGAAGATAGTATATATAGTATAAAGGGGAAGGGTTGTCAAGAATTACTAATACTAGAGGAATTATGGACGATATTATGAACAGAAAAGAAGAAGAAGCAAACATCATGATAGGAGACCTTAATAAAACATTTGACACAACTGGACATGAAATCTTATGGGTAATAATAAAATAATATAATATAAGAGAGAATGTGAGGAAATTATGTATGTCAGCGTATAATAATAATAAAGTAAAACACTTCTAATTTGCTGGTTAATTCAAGGGGTACATATGAAGAGTGGTGTAAGATAGGGAAGTCCAATGAGCTGTATGCTCTTTGTATTAATTATGAATGTGATAGTATGTGACATAAATTACAAAATGAAGGAGGCAGGATATATAACACCTGAAGGGTTAAGAATTCCAGTTTTGTTAACATATGCAGATAACATTATATTAATAGCAAAAAAGAAAATTTGGATAAACAAAGTAATAATTTGCACAATTAAGTGTCTAGATGTGATAAGGATGGCTTTTAATAAAGAGAAAAGTAAAGATTTGGGTGCTGGAGTAAAGATAGAGGGATATATATTTTACAATGAATTAAATCTAAGTGTTAGGTATACAATTTGGGAAAAATGATGCAAGTAGAATTCAATAGGAAACACAATAGAAGAAATTAAAGATACTTATCTTTTCTGGAAAACTTTTAGATTATCATTCAGAAAAAAAGCCTTACTTTGATAAATTCATTAATGATTGGGGAAAATAGCATACTTAGCAAGTATATTTATGCTGCCAACTATTTCTGAAAATGAATTATTGCAGATTTTTTCATTTATATGGAGTTGTAGATTAAACCCATTAAAAACAGGAGTTTTTTGTAAATAAAGAAGAAGATTTAGGTTTAATTAGCCCAGTGGTATAAGCTGCTTCATTAAATCTTTACAAAGTGTTAAAGTGGATGAATGAAAAAGATGAGAGACTAGTAGTAAAACTGAATAAATATAAGTATAAAAAAATTGGGGTATGGTAAAAAGAATAAAGAGAAAAAAGTGAATAAATGATGAAATAAAATGTTACCAAGAAAAAAATATTTTTTTTGTAAAATAAAAATTAATGATATAGGAAAAGATAGAAAAGTATGGTGTAAGAATGTAATGATAAAACACTACTACGTAAAATTATGGGGAAAACTAACAGATGAAAAAAATTAAAGTTATAAAAATTAGAAGCCAGTGGTGTAATCAGAAAGTAGAAGATCAATATTTTTTGTGAAGACTGGCAATAGATACATTGCCAGTAAAAGGAAATATGCTCAATAAAAAAAAGGAATAGAATACGTTTATATTGTCAAGAGGAAGAAACTATGAAACGTGTTTTTGAAATGTAAAAGAGTAAAATGTTATGGGGAAAACTGAGTAAAGAAATTTTTTTTGAAGATATAAAAGAAGTGGATAAAATAAACATGGATATGATCACATATGGATATTATAAGAATGGAAGTAAAGAATATGTTACAAAATAAATAATAAACTATTTTATCTTATATGGCTTTTATGGAATGAAAGAATACATTAAATTATGTTTAATGGTAAATGGACTTTAGCAACAATATTAAGTCAATTCAGATGGTGGTTATAGAAAAAGGAGTGGGGGCCTAATAGGGATGAAAGTTTAGTATGATTGTAAAGGAAATTATGAATATGTGTAAACAGATTTGTATAGCTATATATTTGTACATTTGTAAATATTTGTAAATATTTAAATATTTTGTAATCAAACATTTTTTTGTATATAAATAAAGGTCCCCTACTATATTCTATAGGTGCTGTGGGATCGTTTGCATCCTCTGGAGCTGTTACCAACTAGAGCAGATGGGGTCTCAGCTTAATGTCTCTTCCAAAGGATGGCATACTTAGTAATGCAGCACACCTCTTATGCTTCATTGCAGTGTCAGCAATTGATCAACCCACCCCATAGCTATCCCTTTTAGTATAATGCAGTATACCTAGGTTACACTTTGCCTGTAGCCATTACCCTATCAGTTCCGATAGCATACAATCTATAGCTCTATGTCATATATTCAAACGTGTCTGCATATCCAGAAGAAGTAATAAGTTAAAGAAATTTTGTTTTGGATCACTAACAGAAAACACAAAGATACTGGAGCACAGATGTAATGTAAAACCTTTTGTTGTACCAACATATGTTTTTAGTTACTTAAACTATTGAGATGGCATGAGCCCTTCATCAGGAGTTATGCAATTCTATCGGATGAGCTGTTCAGTATAGGCTGGACCATTTCACTCCTACTGAAAATCATGTCATGCTGCAAGCATTCAGGACACATGGATGACAGCTGATGGGGGAAAGGGAGGGCTGACTAACCTTTATGCAATCAGGTGTAACAGCAGTTTTTGACAAAATGTTGTGGGAGGGCCATAATGACACATTACAAAAATGCCATAAATGTGTCATGGACATGCTATGCCATGCCAAAGCAAAGACACAATCCATAGCAGCTGAGAGGTTGATCATGGTGAGGCCATATAGGGCCAGAACACTGACAGGGTCTTTAGAAGGAAAACAATTCTGAAATCATCTCTGAGGAAGTGGGTATGGGCATGGGCATCTGGATGGATATTCCCTCACAATTCTCAGTAAATAATTCTCCATGGTATTACTACAGTCAGCATATTTGCGTCAAGTAGCACTGCACATAGAGACAGTAGGGTGACCATGACATATGTTGCCTATGCATTGTTATAGGATCATCTGGGCTCCAGCAATGTCAGGATGGCAGAAGAAGTAGGTTAGGATTGTATGGTGCATTTTGCATGTATGTGCTTACCATGCATGCCACAGTAACTCAGGTTTAGTAGATGCACTCATGTTTACTCTGCTGTGTCTTTTGTTGTGCATTCACAGGGTGGAGCACTGCTATGATAATGTGTAGAGACTAAGGCAGGGCAACATACTAATATTAGCAGTTGTGCAAGGGCTGATGATGATGATGATGATAATGATAATGGTGATAAAACACAGGTACCTGTCTTAGTCTGATGACACGGTGATGCTGTCTCTTTTCATCCAGAGTTGACATCTACCACAGCGGAGCATGAAAGTATGGACACCCTTAGAGATGCAAAGGAGATTATGCAGTTTAAGTGCTCATCATCACCAGTGGAGTGAGATGCTTCTGTTGCTTGAAAAAACAGTGTTACTCCTCCTATGGCTGTGACAACAAATGGGCACTCTGTATCTGATGTGGTTAAATCCACAACTGCACAGTCTTGTAGGGATGTCTGATAACATCACATGTCACAATTGGCCCCTAATATGTGGGTAGTTCTTAGGATTAATCATCAAATAGCAGACTATTACCCATGCTCAGTCTGCTGCAACACAGTTCAGAATGGAGCTGACTGCTGTGTTGAGTGGTATCTGTGAGGGCCTGCAGTTCAGTATCATTGTATTGATTTGTCTTCCATGGTGGCATATACTGATTACAATTAATGTCTCTGAGGAGGATCACCAGTGCCACCATCACTGGCCTCAGTAGTAGTGTTGTCCAGGTTTGGATTAGGTGTGCACCAGGGGTTACTATGTGGTGGGCCATCAGTGCATATACAGCCCTCAACTGCACCAAGAAGTGTACTACTTTTCTTTATGCATAATGATGACATCCACCTCAACTGGCAGGACATCTGACTAGATATATACAAATGAAATGAGGCACTCCTCACCAAAGGTCCGGCTTCCTGCTATACCATAAAACAAATGAAGAATAAAAACTGTCAGACCACCAGGCTGATAAAAACTGTTTTATTAAAACCAAATAAAATAAAATAAACACAGATAAGCGCTTTCAGGATATGTTCCCTTCATCAGATAACTCATTCAATGCAACTCACTACATTTAAAAGGAAGTAACAACCAATGATGTTTCAGTAACAGGTTCTCCACCTTTTCTCACTAGTTGAGTCTACACAGGTCACAGTCCAGAAGCCACACACTATCCTTGCCGTGGGGGGGCTTCTAATTTTAGTCCTAGTGCAACAGTCCATCAAAGTGACCACAGGTAATTGTCACATAGTAGCACCCAACAACATTGTAGGAGAAAAATGTCCCTGACACAGAGTACTCTTCAGTTTGAGACCACCATCTCTGCCTCCTGTGATGTCCCCCACTCAGTAAGTAGGCAGCAGTGTGTCATTGTATCACTACCCACTGGTGCATATGATGATGACTATGTCCCACTCCACTACTCCTCCTCCTGTGTGTTTATGTTGAAATATCTGATACACAAAATGGGTCAACCACACACTGACCAGCATAGTGTGATATTCTCATTACATGCTTCATATTTGCTCTGTATCAGACTGTATTGTTATTGTCTGCTCTCCAGGATTCATAGTTGCTGCCTTACCTGTGCTGCCACATACTGTAGTAGTAGCTGTTGGAGTGGCGGATGTGCAGCTGCCAGTTGTCAGTTACAGCTCTTATGTAAGATTCTCAAGTAGTGCTGATGTGCTTTCTCTGCTGGCTGTCACTGTGTGTATGGTCTTAATGTAATGGTACCCTGGGGTTACCCACCCTCTGTCTTTATTAGCATATTATGTGTCATGCAACATAATAGGAACATTGTGCAGGCTGTGTCATACTGTAGTGTCCCCCAACACATCAAGATAGTGGAAGCAGGCTTTGAGCATCCTGAAAAATATGCTCTATGATATTACAGAGTTTTGTGCTTGAAATACTGTGTTAGAAATTGGATGTGCACTGTGGGTTCTGTATTGGCAGCATAAGCCAGGATTCTAGTGTGCATCCAGTATCACCTGCAATATGGTATTAATGTGTGTCTGAGAATTATTTCATTTGGGCACATGATATATGTAGTTATATATATTAACATTAGCCACAGTGCCTGCACTTGCCAACTAAATGTTTCAGTAGAATCCTACTATGAAGAAAGTTGCAATAAGATTGAGATGGGTGCTATGTATTTGAGTTGTAAGAGCTGAATGGATGCCAGACAATTGTTTGCTACAATGCCAGTACTGCAGGGTGCATGGTGATATTGTAAACACACACGTGTTAGCTATTTCATGTGGTGTGCTTAGAAATCATATATGTGCTTCCATGTGAAGAAGAAATATATAGAGGAACTTGCTGAGTTAGAGCCAGAGGCCTATGAAACACCCAGAGTGTTCCCTACTGCTATTTGAAAGGTCCCTATAGGTAGACTAAAATTAACTATGCGTACCTTGGTCTCATAAGTTATAGAAAGGCCATGCATCCTTATAGATTCTGTGTGTAGGAGACATATGTTAACTAAATCCCATATGCTATCCCAGTCTACTACAAAAGTGATGAATTATCTCCTTATGGGTGACATTATGGTATGTCAGTCACTGATGGCAAGGATTCCTTTGGTAACAGATGTCTCCTGGCACATACTGGCAGGAAGCAGCAGTATAATCACTGAAGTATCCTGTCACATGTCAAGTGCCGATACTACTAGTTCCTAGTATTCACATTATCTGCAGCTCTGATGTTTTGGTGTGCTTCGTCCTTTTACAGTCAGGAGCACATTTATGAATGTTTCTCCTGTATATAACTGTGCACTGACAGTATGTTCACATCACATACATTTGCTTATCATTAGAACCTCATTTCCTACCTGGTTTTATTTGCATGTCATTTTGTGGTCATCTACATATGTCTTCTGCAGCGCATATGGGCTCATTGCACTACAAGGCAACATGGGACTATAAATCACTACTAGGCTGTGTATCATTGATTCTTATGAAAGTGCACATTGGTTGCTACACAACTTATGTATGAATTCCAGCTAAGGTCTACTATCAACAGTAATCTATGTCCCACCCACCAGTTTTCAAGAAAGTCCCAACAAGACAGAGATATTTTGGTACAAAGCAAATCCAGATCTAACAGTCTTCATTCTAAGGGCAACACACTGTAACACATTTCCTCTATAACCTTGTGTCAGAATGAAATGGTCTTATTAATGATTGTAGTTTGAAGATTTTCCTCTTTGGAGGCACTGTTCTGTTTGTTACACCAGTTTGGTTATTTATTTATTTATTTATTTAATTTTGTTTGCTGTGGTAGAACACTGATCAAATCTGATCATTTGCA
Source organism: Protopterus annectens (assembly GCF_019279795.1). Taxonomy (NCBI): domain Eukaryota; kingdom Metazoa; phylum Chordata; order Ceratodontiformes; family Protopteridae; genus Protopterus; species Protopterus annectens. The sequence goes on from NC_056746.1 coordinate 1,040,633,955, forward strand.
AGCTCAGCCAATGTTACATACATTGTAACAACAGTAAACTAAATTATACAGTATAGTGACATAACATAGATGTGAATATATGGGTCTACTTCACTTTGTCGAAAAGTCTAATCATCGAATACCTTTTTGTCGAAATGACAAAAACGAAAGGAAAATGCCCAAAAAGGCTGCAACTATAAACTAAGTGAAACAAATAAAATAATAAAAATAAAAAATAGTTAAAAACAGCAGGAGTCTCACAAAACAACTTTATTAAAATAAATAAGGGCTGACCGCTTTCGCCTTACTATTTGTTAGGCTTCAGCAGTCATAAAATCATCAAAAATAATTACATCTGTTATAAAGGGTAAAGGTAAGCAAGCAGCCAATCAGCAAAAAATTCCAATTAAAAAAGCAATCAATTAAATAATGTCAGCATGATGAATACTCTGTATCAAAGCCATAGAATCCACTATGAGCAGTAAAACTGTGAGACAGTACGACTGTGATCTATATAGGCTGGTGCATTCCTAGAGTATTTGCCATTAAAAAATAGACTTTACTTATACCTGGCCTATTAAAAAACATATAGAGGGGATTATCTAAAAAAATATATACAGTGTGTATATATAAAAATGTAAAAAAACATAGAAACATAAGAAGTAGGTAACACAATTCAGTGAAACAAGTTCAACAATAAATAGTAACGTTCTAGTGTTACAACACAATCATGAAATTTCAGATTTGGTGACTTGTATCACCAAATTATAGGACCTGAATTTTGATAATGAGATGAAAGAACAATTGGGATCAAAACTTAAGTGTGGGGCCTGCAAATTTTGCAGCAACATTAATGATGGTCCCTATGTCTCAGTTAGCAGTTATGATTGTACTATTAGTTGCCCAGGTCGATGCAACTGCAATACAAGTACGGTAGTATATCTAGCCACCTGCACATCAAGTCCAAGCTTCTATGTTGGAAAAACTATATGAAAGCTACGAGAAAGGATTGCTGAACATCTTAGAGATGTGATAAACAAAAACATACATAATGCCCTTTTTCTACACTCATTAGGGTGTCAGAATTATAAAAGATTTATATTCTTTGTTATAGATAAGGTAGACACTACAGAAAGGGGGAGCAATGTAAAGTTAGAATTAGAAGTAAGAGAGCGCAAGTGGCAATTGAGGCTTAATGCAACTTGCAAACCTGTGCTGAATGATTCTATATCTATGGCACCTATACTTAAGCAGAAAGCAGAAAAGATATGAGATCACTGAGTTTTATTTGAAGTGAATTATTATCACATTTCCAATTGTTAGGGCACTGAGACCCTTAAAAGTGCAAGATTTATGCTATAGCCATATGACTTCTTATGTTTCTAAGTTTTTTTTACATTTTTATGTATACACACTGTATATATTTTTAGATAATACCCTCTATATGTTTTTTAATAGACCAGTTATAAGTAAAGTCTATGTTTTAATGGCAAATATGCTAAGAATGCATCAGCCTATATATATATATATATATATATATATATATATATATATATATATATATATATATATATATATATATATATATATATATATATATATGGGTCTACCTGACATCATCGACAGCGGAAAACACCGACAAGTGAATCGCGAGCGCCAGAAGATCGACAATGCAGAAGACCGACGCGATGGATGAAAACACCGACGCCGAGGATGCCGACATGGGAAAAGGCTGTGTAAGTATGCGGTAGTGAAGGACGTTAGGGTGCGAGTAAGGTAAGTGTGGATATTGATGGTCTGTGGGGATAGGGGTGGGTTAAGTGAGTTAGGGTTAGGGACTGGGTTAGGTAAGTGTGCGGTAGTGATAGTCTTTGGGTTAGAGGCGGGTTAAGTGAGTTAGGGTTAGGGCGCGGGTTAGGTAAGTGTGTGGTAGTGATAGTGTTTGGGTTAGGGGTGGGTTAAGTGAGTTAGGGTTAGGGACTGGGTTAGGTAAGTGTGCGGTAGTGATAGTCTTTGGGTTAGGGGCGGGTTAAGTGAGTTAGGAGTTAGAAGCGGGTTAGCTGAGTATCACGATAGTGACAGACCTTAGGGTTAGGGTTTGGGTTAGGGTTGTAGATAGTTGTGTATGTGTGGTTTAGTGTGGGTTTGTAGGGATTTTGGTGTGCTTGTGTTGTGTGTGTGGTTTTTGGACAGGGGATGTGTTTTGTTTGTTGACTGTTGTTATTGTGGTGTGTGCAGTGTATGAGGGTTTGTGTTTGTGTACCATCGGTTATTTCGTTGTCGGGCATGTGAGGTTTCGTGTTTTTGCAATGTCGGTTATGTGGTGTCGGTAATTTCGTTGTTGGTGTTCTGGGGTTTCGATTATGTCAGGTAGAACCATATATATATATATATATATATATATATATATATATGTATATATATCACAGTCTTAATGATTTTTATGACTCTGATGAAGCCTGGCGAAAGCACTCAGTCCTTATTTATTTTAATAAAGTTGTTTTGGGAGACTCCCGCTGTTTTTGACTACTTTTTATTTTTTTTACCTTTTTGTCAAGTCCTATTCGTCAAAGTCTTACTCCATTGAACGTACATTTAAGCGAAAAATTTCCCATGGAAAAGAAATGGTGGGCCATCATCAGGAATTTTCCCTTTTCCTAAATGTAGTGCAATCTCGGAGTTGGTCTATACCTGGGTGGGGTTTTTTTGTGATGCTCGGTTTGTTGGCCAAGTATTTTTTCCCCTGGGAAAATTTTTGTTTAAATGCACGTTCAATGGAATGAGGCTTTGATGAATAGGGCTCAACAAAAAGGTATTCGATAATTAGGGTTTTTGACAAAGTGAAGTAGACATGAAAATTTATACATATAGTTACGGTTTACTATCATAATTTCAAAGACAACTCGGTCGACCGCACTATGTTCGAACACGGAAAGTCGAACACGGCAATGTCGAACTTCAAAAGCAAGCCTAGGAATGGGTTTTAACATGGATCGAGATAGGAGTTCACTGCTATTGCTGAACTACAAGCCTTGCCCCTATCTCGACCCATGTTAAAACCGATTCCTAGGCTTGCTTTTGAAATTCGACATTGCTGTGTTCGATTTTCCGTGTTCGAACATAGTGCGGTTGACCGAGTTGTCTTCAAAATTATGATAGTAAACCATATTTACACGAAGTTTTAAAACCAGTTAGGATCAGGAGTATACAGTGCATAACACAGGAGTTACAAGTGAGATAAATGTGGTCCAGCCAAAAGAATGGACAAAGTATATACAAGTATGGAAGGTAATTTTAGAATTGATGACAGAATAAAGTTTAAAATACTAAGATCTGCAATAGAAGAGCTAATGATTGGAGAAGTGGATATTAGATAGATACTAGGGAATGGATAGGGCAAATAGGAAGCAGTGGTCATGTGTTTATATGCTGGACAGGTTAGGAGATTAAGCAGATAAGGTTTTCTTCCAAAAATATTAATAGTGCAGCCATGTGAGTGAGATGATATGGCCTGTGTTCTGACATGTGCAGTGTTCTGACATGTGCAGTATTATTACTCCTTTAACTGAACCAAGGTCAGTACTGTTTGTAGTCTCTGATTATTGGGCAAGGAGATAGAAGCAGTGGTCTGTGAATTTAAGTTTAGTGGATGCAGTTAAGTGAGTAGGGCCATTAGTAGATTGGCTTCTTATGGTGCAGCTTTGGTTAGATGTAGTTAGTCTCATAGTTAAAGGGGGTGTATTGGCATAGCAGTTTTAAGAGATGGGGAGTCATGAAGGAGGTTGGCTCTGCCTTGAATGGTTAGCCAAGGTTTCCTTTTTAAAGGTGTTGCAGTGAATTTCACATCAAAGGGAGCTGATAAAATGGCAGATTATATTAGAAAGAGATTGTAAAGTGGTAGTGGTTTTGTAAGGCATTGGCGAACAGGGATAGACCATTTTCTAGTTGGACAGTTTTGCCTAAGTCTGCTGTAGCAGGTTGTTAAAGGAAATGAGATATCCTTTGGGTCCAGAATAGAAGGTAGTTGTCTTTAGACCTGACTTTCTGAATGTGGTTTTGAAAACTGAGGGATTTGTCAGGCTAAATGGCAAGGTATTTAAATGATGTGGTGGATTCAATTAGGTTGTTGTCTAGGTTTTTGTTATGCAGAGGGCAAATGGCTTTAGTAAGTCTTTTCTTTGTGTCAAATAACTTGCACGTTTTAAGGGTGAAGAGTCAATTGTTTTTTGTATATGGTCAGCTTGATGGTGATTTTGGATGATGCTCTGATGAGGGTTGGATCTATAGATAACTATGTCATCAGCGTAAAGGGGGTGTTGAAGATGAGGTAGGTCAAGAGGCATTTGATTGATACATATACATATATATTATGTGTTGAAAAATATTGGAGCAAGAATTGATTCATGAGGAGCCCCTGAAAGAGTGAATGCTGCATCTGCTAAGGCATGCCCAGTTTTTAACTATGAGAGTTTAGTTGGTTAGGAAATGTGTGAACCACTGGTTAGATTCAGAGCTTACACTGATATCTTGTAAGTGGAATAACAAAATGTAGTGGCCAAACAGGCAATGGCATGAGTAAGGTCATTGAATGTTGCCCCAGTGAAGTTAACTTTATCCATGTTAGTGAGGATGTCAGCAGTAATTATCCAGTCCAGAAAGCAGTCATGGTACTTTTACCCGCCCAAAAAACATGTTGCTTCTCAGGAAGTAAATGGCACTTGTCAAGGTAAATGGCAAGCTGGTTGTAAATGATTTTTTCAAGAATTTTATCAAGTGTAGGAATTATTGAAATGGGATGGAACTGGGAGGCTGAGGAGTGTTTATGGTCTTTTGGTACAGCTTTGACAAAGGCTGATAACTGATAGATGGCATGGTGTTGGTTGTAAGGCTAAGGTTGCAGGTGTGTTTTTAGTGGTGTGGCTACAAAATTTCTATACTGGTAGAGAAACCAAGGGCAGTTGTTTTCAGGACCAGAGGGAGAGTCTACAGGAATTTCTTCTTGTAGTGGTACAACTTGTTTGCTTGTGATTTTGGAGAAGTAGAAGGGTGGGAAGTATTCTGGGGAATTTGGGTGAATTTGTGTTGAAAAGGATGTAATGTGCTGCTGCATGGGAAAATTGGAGAATTCTGTGAGAAAATCAGCAGGTGTGAAGTTTCCATTAGATCAAGGAATGTAATGAGGGAAAAAAAGCTGTTTTGGTGCATGCCTACCAGAGATTTCTTTTACCTCACCTCAGAACTGTTTGGGGAAGTTATAGATGGTGATTGGGTTCCACATGTATTTTCTAGTCTCTTATTTAACATCCCATATGAAAAGGACTTAGTGGGGTCTTGATAATATTTGGAATCAATAATGGGTCCAGTCCAGTTTGAACCAATCCATTTACTCTAGTTGACAAAGAAACAAGCACACAAATAAATAAATGCACTATGATAATCAATTTATTTAATTCTTTATGTTTGCTTACTGGGTACTAATCACAATTGACCAATTTTAGGCCAAGCCCAGGCTGCAGAGACAACTTGTAAACATAATACATATTAAGTGAGGCAAAACTATTAGCAATGCAACTAGTAGTCAATGCACAATATAACAGAGATAAGATTATATAAACTTTTTGTCCAGTCAGTTAAAAGTGATACTAGAGCTACAAGTAGAAGCTGATGAAGTATTGACTGACTTGGTGAAGGTATATTATGTGGCCTGAGGTCTGTTATGTGCATGCTCTCTACTGGTCCTGAATGTAGAGTAGGGTGAGAATTATTTTAGGTGTCATGGAAGGGTTTACCAGAGTGTGGGTGCTAGAAGAAGGAACCTGTGGTCAGTGCACTTAATATTTTCTGAGTATGTGAGTAGCTGAACCACAGTGAGAGTGATTTCTGAGGCTGTAGGAAGGAATGCTGAGGATAGGTATGCCGGAAGAGGATGTGACAGAGTCCTGATAAAGGAGTTTGAATAGTCGGGAGCCGAGTAAAAGGTCAGTTATTTATTTATTGGACAGCCAGTTGGCCTTCTTACTGTAGAAGTAGTAATGTTCTCATCGGGGGGAGCTGGATGTTAATTGGCAGATTTTGTTGGAGTCAGATTGAAAGGCTATACAGTTTCTGTTGGGTGCTGCAAGTATTAGTGGCAAGCGATATTCCAACTGGCAAATTGATCCCCTTGACTGAGCAGGCAGGGAAGGGAAGTGGGATATTTTCTGGGCCAAGAATGGAAGATATATGACTTCTGACCTGATTTTCTTTGAAAGTTGAGAGTTCAATCTAACAAATCACCAGGGTAGTTAAAGGCTGAGGTAGCTGAGGTAGCTTCATTAGCCAGATTGGTCTGGTCTTTAACAATGAATATGCTAAGGATTTTTGGGAGTTTTGGATGGGTGACAAAAATCATGTATTTAGTTTTATTAGAGTCACGAAGATTTTTGAAGTTCAGCCTTGCTGTGAATGTCAAAAGTTCTCTTTAAAGATGGTTCTATAGTTTGAGATGCTGGATCTGTAAGTGACAGCATTGCCTGCACATAAAATTATAAGGACATAGGGGAGGTCCAAAATAAGTTCACATATATAAGTGAAGAAAAGTAGTGAGGCAAGGAATGACTTTAATGGGACACCTGTCTGAATGGGGACTGCTGCAGAAACAGAAGAATCAATTATTACTCCACTACATTCCATGATGAGGACATCTTGAGCCAGGCAGTGGTCTCTCAATAAAGGACCTTTTCTGGTGTCAGGATTAGAATAACCTAGTGAAGGGGATACCTTTGACATTTCTGTAACTTCTGAGTAAATGACTTCAAAATGTGTTTGGGGAGCACACTTTAGGAACTTTTCAGTACAGAGCCTTAACTACATAAACACACACACACACACACACACACACACACACACACACACACACACACACACACACACACACACACACACACACACACACAAGTAAACAAGGGAAGCACAAACTTATTTCAGCTCAAGCAGTGGGCTATTCAGTAGAATCTAGTAATAGTGCTATACCCACAAGGGAACTTAAACCATATGGCAACTTTTCTCAGCAAACAACACTTGAGGGTAGCCTGGATATTATGATATTTCTTCAAATAGGGTAACAATAGTTGCTCAAAATAATGCATCCGAAATTATCAATGTGTAACTAACACTGGGCAAGTCTGCAATCCAGGTTGTAGCTTGTTACAGATCCCCCACCATGCCTCAGGATTCCCACTCCTCATTTCTTGATATACTGGAAAATATTAAGGTACAACCCAATACCCTAACAGTGGGTGATTTCAACTACCCCACCATCAACTGGGAAAACTGTTCATGTACTAACTCATTTGCTCAACATTTTCTAGAATTCATAAATTCCAACACCTTGAATCAGCTTGTTCATACCCCTACCAGGGGCAGCAATATCCTGGACCTGGTTATTACTAATATGGGTAACCAGTGTTCCATGCCAGAGGTCAACTCCTCACTGGTCAGATCCGACCACAAGCCAATCACCCTAGACATCCATATCCTGCCCCCACCCCCATCAAGCAAACCACTGTAAAAAACTTCTCCAAAGCCAACTTCATGCCTCTTAAGACAGATGTGGCAATCTTCACAATACCCATGCAAATGGAAAATAGAGGTATGACTGCTGAATCTTATACAAATGCACTGTATAAGCACATACACAAGTGCATGGTTTGTGCCATCCCCAACAGAACCAAGACACTATCCTTCAAAAAAATAAGTAAATCTGGTGGTCCCCTTCCATAAACAAACTCTACAACAGAAGGAAGAAGCTGTTGCAAAAAAGAGTAAAATCCAATGATTGGAGGAACTCCCTGGTCAGCCTCAGTAAGAAGCTGAGATCCCTCATAAAATCCTCCAAAGCTAGTTATGAAAATACAATCACCACTGATTTTAAAGACAACCACAAAGCATTCTACAGTTATGTCAATAATCTCAATGGCAACACTCAGATCTGCTCTGAGCTACAGCACAATGGCACTAAATATACAGAACCAACTGATATTGCCAACATCCTGGCAGATAGGTTCAGTGCTAACTTTACCCTCCCTCTCACCCTCCAAAGGGCCCATCTCAATACTGGAAGAATGCAAAGCCCCTGTAATCATGGATGTACAAGTAAAGACCGCACTCTCCAAAGCCAAGAACACAGCATCTATGGGACCAGACAACATCCCAGGCTGCATTCTGCATGAACTACAGAATGAACTGGCACCCCACCTAAGTACCATGTTTAATCATAGCCTCACTTCAGTCTTTGTGCCTACTGAATGGTGCACAGTGACTGTTATCCCACTCCACAAAGGGGGTGCCACCATGGACGCCGGGAACTACTGCCCCATTAGCCTGATGAGCCTGGTCTGCAAGGCCATGGAATGCATCATCTTGGATCTTATACACAAAGATATAGGTAACCTCCAAACTCTGGACCCCACTCAGTTTGGGTTTGTAAAAAGTAGATCATGCCTCCTAAACCTGATTGACTTCTTTGAAGCAGTCACCAGAGCCATGGACAAGGGTAAAGTGGTGCACACAGCCTATCTTGACCTCACCAAGGCTTTTGACACCATCCCCCACTCTGGAATTATAGATAAATTCACTAAACTGGACATAAATCCCTATGTCACAAGATGGGTGACCAACTGGCTCAATGACAAAACCCACACAGAGAAAGTGGCCGACTCCAAATCTGACTTCAGACCAGTGACAAGTGCAGTACCACAGGGTTCAGTCCTGGGTCCTCACCTGTTTGGCATCTACTTCTCTGAAGTTCAGGCTAACACAGAAGGTCTTTGGCTAACAAAGTTTGCAGATGACTGCAAACTAAGAGCCATAACAGAATCATCTAATGATGTGGACATTCTACAAAGGGGCCTCACTGAGACAGATGCTTGGTGTCAAAGTCATGGCCTCAAGCTCAATGCCAAGAACTGCATTGTCATCCCCTTTGGGAAAAACTCTGTACCCATGAACTACCACATAGGCGGTAGCCTAATAAACACTGTAAGTGTGATAAGAGACCTTGGGACACAGGTGGACAGTAGTCTCTCCTTTGATAATCACATCACCACAGTAGACAGGAAATCTGTCTATGTGTCGCACCTCATCACAAAGAGGTTCTCCTCCAGAAAAAAGGTGGTCATTGTTCCTCTCTACTCATCCCTCATCAGACCCATTATAGAGTACAACACCTCATTTGGCATGTACCTCACAGGACATCTACAACAGTTGGAAAGGCCACAGAAATACCCTACTAAGAGGATTACTGGCCTCAAAGAGATGCCATATGCAGACCGTCTCAAAAAACTCCAGCTCTACTCCGTCACATATTGCCTACTCAGAGGCGATCTCTGCCTAACATACAAAACCCAGAGCTGTTGGACATGCTATTCTGAGCCACATGCTCCAGGGACCTAAAGCTTGTTAACACAATAAACAGAACATGCTGGATGGATAGATTCCTGTCCGAGAGAATTTCCATACTCTGGAACAAACTACTCATTCATGTCAAACAAAGCTCCTCATTAGCCATCTTTAAGAAAATTCTTGATGATTGGATGGGAAATAGGAAATTCACCCCGGGGATCACTTCTGTGGCTCTGCTCGCCAGGGGCACAGGAAAATTATTTTCTTGGCTGGCAAAAGCCATGGAACCTTTTTGGCTAGGCTTATATAGGCCTCAGGGCCGATAGCCTAGTACCTACCTATGAACGTATGAATAGAACATGACGAAGGCAGACTTATTTGCCACTCATCTCAACAATCAGCAGTTTTCTACTACTGATCCCTTATTTATTAAGTCCATGGTTTGGAAAGTGTTAGATTTTTCTTCCTTCAGACTCAGAATCTGATGTATGCCTTTTCTCCAATTCCAGTGTTCAGAAAGTCTTTCTAAAGGTAAAGCAGCTGATGCAAACTTTTGATTTGCTTTGCTCTAGCTGATCAAGGTAACCCTGGTTTTCACGGGTTCATATTAAAACAACGAACGCTGAAAACAGTGAACGGTGTTTCATCGACACATATTCAGCAAAAACTGAAAATGTCGAAACCACAGAACAGCGATTTCTTTCCTAAGGAAAGAAATCGCTGTTCCATTCTCCCCAAAAAAGAAAAAACATTAAACACTTCCAAACACATACCCTAACCCTAATTATACCCCCCCCCAAAAAAAACAGTAAACAACTAAATACACATAGGCATGTAACCCAACCATACATCTAACGAAAAAAAAACAGTAAACATGTTAAAACATATGAACTTACCTTAACCTGCTCCCTAACCCTAAGGTCAGTAACTCTCGCACATTTACCTAAACAGTTCCAAACACATACACACTTACCTTAACCCTAAATCTAACCCCAAAACAAAAGTAAACAGCTGAAAACACATACACACGTAACTCAACCATACATCAAACGCAAAATAAAAAACAGTAAACACTTTCATACATATGCACTTACCTTAACCCGCACACTAACCCTAAGGTCAGTAACTGTTGCACAATCATGCTCAAGAGCTATACCGGACAAGGGACCACACTACACTTCAGAACATGGCAAAGCAATGAAGCGGTCAAGTGACTTCTTTCCCAGGGAAAGAATTCGCTGAATAGCCGCTTCGCTGTTTTGCCTGTTCGCCCTACATGTCTCGACAAAAACACATTCGACAAAATGTGTTTTCGTTGTTCTAATAGGAACCCGGTTTTCACTTTTAGTGCAGCATACCTCATACTCACCATGGCCATTATCTTTTCAAAAGTCTGCTTACTCAGCAACAGGGTGAAGTACTTTAGCACAGAAGTTTCTGCATTTGCATCTGATTTCACCAGAGTAGCTCCATTTTTACAGAAGTGTTAAATATACTTAATGAACGGAGAAACCAATCAACAAAAATTTACCTTCAGAAATGGAAAAATTCTGTGTTTAGAAAACATTAAACTTTGCAATACTAAAGCTACTGGACTACTTCTGGCATCTTTTTCAAGACAGTCTATCTTACTCTTCTGTTAAGGCACACATAAATGCAGATTCAGCAACAAATCCAGTCTTTCTTTAGACTACAGCAAATCCTTTCCTGAATGTGTTCTATATTTAAGATACTAAAAGACATATTTATCCTTACTGATATATATTTCTACTTGGTACCTTCTAATAATAGTAATGTGAATATCTTTTTCTTTAAATCAGTCCGTTCAACTTTCCAGTTTTTTTTTTTTATCCAAACTATCAAAATTTTAAGGAGCAACTCCTGAATACTGTGGATGTTCATGGACTCGGACTTAATATAACACAAAGATTCAATCCTTCAGGAAAACAGATCCATTATTAATACAACACATTGCTTCAAACCCCAGTTACAGCTCATTCCACTAAAGCAGCAGGTACATGCGTAGCATACTTTAGAAATGTTCCCATTCTTGGCTTAAAGACTTGTTTGAAAAATATTAATTGTTATTGATATATAACTTTGATATATCGATCAGCTGTGGACTTATGTAAATAGTTATTTGTTTGTTTTATAATTGATTTGTTTATTTTTTAAGACCAAATAAAAAAAAAATTACCGTTCATGACATTCTAGAAGCAGCAACATAGATTTGTCCTGGTCCCCTTCAATAACACACATCACACCAAATGACATTTGACAAACTTTATTAAATGTCCATAACATAGCTTTGATCACCAGTGCATTAATTACAACTATTCATGGCACCTCGGCGTTCGTGAAAATCTACTGCCAATCATTAGCGGACCGGAGTTCCGCTGTGGTGACCCCTAACCGGGAAAAGCCGAAAGACAACAACAACAACAACAACATGATATCATTGATTCTAAATACAGCATAACATCCTTGTAATGTTAATCAGGGCAGCGTACCTACTCACCCTATCCCAGTAAGCAGCGTCCATACCTCTGCTCACTTACTTTACTTATGAAGCAGCGTCCCATCTCACTTCATACATCATTCACTGTAATGTTAATTAGGGCAGCATACCTACTCACCCTGCCCAACAAGCAGGGTCCATACCGCTGCTCGCTTGCTTTAATTATGAAGCAGCATCCCAACTCACTTCATACACCATCCACTGAATTACCATCCACCAAATAAACACCATCCTTACCTCCACTTGCTTATCTATTCAGCAAGCTTCCTCCAACTACTCATTTCCTTTCCTCAGATCCTTGAAATGAACATCCAGACACGAGAGGGGGAACAGAAGAGGGCAAGCCTATCCCTCTTCTCCACCTATCCCCACTGATAAATAACCCTACTCCCCCCCAACCCAACAACAAAAAGATGGAGGGGGGGTGGGTAGCAAGTTCACGGCAAAATGTGATTGCCTAATCCAACTGCACTAGACTAAACCTCTCAAGCCCCTCCCCATCATTATCTCATTTCCTGTCAACCATCCCTGCCTCCACTTAATCCTTTCACCTCCCCAACCCACTTAATTCCCCCTAATATCAACCTAACCCCCCATGAAGATATCCCAGGACAACTTAGTTTGTCGCCAAACTTCATTTGTCCTGGTCCCCTTCAATAACACACATCACACCAAATGACATTTGATGACCTTTATTAAATTTCCATAACATAGCTTTGATCACCAGTTCATTAATTACAACTATTCATGATATCATTGATTCTAAATACAGCATGACATCCTTGTAATGTTAATCAGGGCAGCGTACCTACTCACCCTGCCCCAGTAAGCAGCGTCCATACCTCTGCTCCCTTACTTTACTTATAAAGCAGCGTCCCATCTCACTTCATACACCATTCATTGTAATGTTAATCAGGGCAGCGTACCTACTCACCCTGCCCAACAAGCAGGGTCCATACCTCTGCTCGCTTGCTTTAATTATGAAGCAGCATCCCAATTCACTTCATACACCATCCATTGAATTACCTTCCACCAATAAGCACCATCCTTACCTCAGCTTGCTTATCTGTTCACCAAGCTTCCTCCATCTACTCATTTCCTTTCCTCAGATCCTTGAAATGAACATCCAGACATCAGAGAGGGAAAAGAAAAGGGCAAGCCTATCCCTCTTCTCCGCCAACCAGCCTGACCAGGCTGTTCCCCCCTCCCTTCTCCCCAATATTGTTCAACCCACTACTTCCCATAAACTCCACTACCATAGGGAAAAGTCTAACTCCAAAACCTTAATGTCCTACCTTAGATGGCAGAAAACTAGAACGCCTTGACCTAGTTCCTGAAAACTCGTCTATGCTCAGCAAAAAAAAAAAAAAAACTCTACCTGCCCAACCATAAACACTCCCAATTCACTCATTACCAAACCATTCTTAACCCCTGTTTGCTGCAGCCTCCTCTCTCGCCATCGAGTCGAGATCCCTCTGGTAGCCAGGTGCTGCAACTCTGCACTTCTCCATCTTTCAAATCCCCTTTTCAAGCCACCACATGATGCCTTCTGCACCTCAGCAATTTCCATCAGTAACTGTTGCCCACTCTTGCTCCCCATGTGTAACCTCCTTGCTCGCCACTGCTTTCATCATCTGTGAATTCATTGCTTATCACCACCACTGGTACTCAGCATACCACCATCTACAAAGAAAATGTCAAAGTAAATCCTGTAATATGTAAACAGAAGGCTCCACCTTATACCCACCTGTTCCAAATTATAGAAGGAGCATTCCAAAATACCCATATGGCAGAGGTAATTACTGGCAAGCCCATACAATTCTGATCCCTCCATTTTTCTGCTAATATTTGGTCTGAAACACTATACTCTGGTCTGCTCCATGACAGAACACCTTTCTGAAATAACCCCTGCAATACAACCAAATAAAGATTCAAGTAAACTTGTTACCGTGCTGTTACCACACTTCCACCCAGCCTCCCCCCTCAGGATCCATATCTGTCAAATAGAAATTATGCAACAGTCATACTGAAACATTGCCAAATAACCAACTTAAAAGCCCTAACAAGATTAACCTGGTAACTTCCTGATAGCTGCCCACCACCCCACCTGCAAGAACCCTCAGACCCCTAAAACAACATTATCAGTTACGTCTAACAACATCCATCAGGCCAGGAACTGTTACTTACCTCGTCCTCCCCCACTTGAACATCTTTAAGCACCATTCTATCAATGGAGACAGCATCCGTTTCCTGCACTTCCACCTCAGACCCACTTCCTGCAGGTCACCAACTGATGTCCACTCTGCTGTTCCCCACTTCTGCCAGTAACTGTTGCCCATTTGTGCTCCCCTAGTGTAGCTTCCTCACTCACCACTGCCTCGATCATCTGTGAACTCACTGTGTAGTGTCACAACTGGTGCTCATCACACCACCATCTACAAAGAAAAGGACAAAAGTAAATTCTCTAAGATGTAAAGAGAAAGCTTCACCTTATACCCACCTATTCCAAATTATAGCGGCTGTGTTCCAAAACCCCCATCTGCAAGAAAGAAAAGACATGTAAATCAACTACTACACAATGCACATTCCAAGACAACTTCAAAGCCAACCTATCCTGCCAACCCGGGAAGGAATTTTCCACTGCCACCCTCTTTTATAAAGAAACAGCCATAACTGAAGCCATACTTCCATGAGCCTGTCAAATACCCAATATAATTTAACTACAAATAGAGTATGTTACACTAAATCCCACACAGTAGGGATCTATCAATATCCACAACCAGGGTAACCTAATGACTCCATATCCCATCAAGCAGCTCACTGTATAGGCCAAGCTAACCTATATTGTAAAACCATCTGCCTTGCTCTTAACCTTCCATCTCCAAATGAGAGACACTAACCAACATAATGTAGAACAAATGGACAAAATGCAGCAAACCTAATAATAGCTTACTAGCAGCTAAAAAAAAATTTAAAAAATTAAGTATTATTTTAAAGATTCCTCTGACAAGCTTAACAGGTTGATAGAACGGGTTTGTGTTAGCATATATATTCAGAATGGTATGAAGTCTGCATCTCCATGCCACTTGGCCTCTGATGGGGTGTCTAAGGAAAAGTCATCGCTAGAACATATGCATCAACTTGCATCAGAGCATCTAAGCAGACACCCAAATGTCTGTACACCAGCAGGTCAGTCTTCTCACCTACCTGTCACTCCCCCTCACAGCTTTGACTTTTTTTTTCTTCCCCTTTTCCTTTTTTTCCCCTTCATTTCCTCTTTCCCCTCCTTTTCTTACATAAGCTGATGCATCAGCACCCACATGACTTGCATACTAGTGCAAACATGAAGATTTACCTTGTCAAGTGTGAAAATTAAATCAACCAATCTGGCTCGGGAAATAAAATCACAAACCTTTGCTATGAGGCAACCATGAACTGCTACACCATCCGCAATGGAACACAATGCAGAGAACACAATTAAATGCTGAAATACACAAGCAAAGCCCCCCACCAGAGAAACACCCTTAACACGACTGGAATACCCACTTATGCTTCCCCAGTAATTGTTTAATGGGCACGTAGTCTGCAGCTCAATTGCCTGACATAATGTTTAATTCTCGATCAAAGAAAGCACCTCGTCAGTGTGTGCCCCTGCACCAGCTGAAGTATAAACTTAAAAATCTGCCATTCATGTCTCATCGATACATGTAACCAAACATAAAATTACATGAAATAACTATTGTCCCAGAGAATTCATTATTGCCCTCACGAAATATAATATGTGAGTGATATGATGGCCTCACTTCTGACCATGATCTACCACACATGCCCAGAGACACCCATCAACAACCTGACTCAAAGCCTGCAAAAACCCACTGCAGCTGAGGAAAAATCCTAACAGAATGGGCACGATAGACTGACCTTACCAAGGAAACCCACACATTCAAGCCCTTACACTTGTCTGTGAGCTTTCATAAACTGCAGGCCACCCCAGCTATAGTGTAATTGTCCGAGCCCGGCAAATGCAGTATACACCACGAAAAAAATATATATATATTCGTATAAAACTCCAAATGCACTTTTACTGTGCACATTGTACATACTACAACTGAACTCATTCATGAACTACAATCATTCCACATCGCCCCAATCAAGTGCCCATGACTTGTTTAATAAAGAACGTGTCTGTCAAGCTCATTCCCTTCTCCTCATGTGAAACTGAAATCTTTGTATTGGAGTTAACCACAGCCTTCCAAGTTGCATCTTACATATCCACAGAGTGCAAGGAAGTAGTGTTATTTATTGACCATGGCCCCTGTTTCTCCTCTTCAGTCAACAT
Organism: Protopterus annectens; assembly: GCF_019279795.1. NCBI lineage: Eukaryota > Metazoa > Chordata > Ceratodontiformes > Protopteridae > Protopterus > Protopterus annectens. Next base: position 1,040,650,172 of record NC_056746.1, read on the forward strand.
TCTACACTGCCCAGTGTAGGTCATTATGGAGACTTCACCTGATTTTGGCGACTGTTCCCCTAAACTTTCAGGTAGCTCAATATCATCTTTCCCCAAAATTTTGGCTGCCAAGCCCGAGACCCGAAAGCAAAACCAAGCCTCCATCACCAAACATGGCAGGGGACAAAACAACAAACACCGACTCATTGGAAACTCCGCTCCCATAAATCTAGAGCGCCAATGCACCAGGATTTGCCTCCGCCGTGCCCACACCACCACTAGCACACAGCCTTTTTTTTTTTTACATTCTTTGACCTGGCTAGTCCAACTGAGCCAGTGGCTCACCATCAGCAGAGACTTGCATGACACTCAGCTTAAACAGAAACAATGAGCAGACCAAAGTATCCACCCAAAGCTGGTACCCTGTGAAAATCTGCACTGTTGAGAGAAAACACCATTCAGATACCTCTGCGTCTCCCAGACAATGGCAGACATGCATGCGCAAAGAGCAACACTGCTCCAGCACCCGTAAAACACCACAAACCATCATCAGTGAGTCTATCAAACAATGCCCTGCCACCAGAAGACACAAGAGACAATCCAGCAATGTCCCCAACAGCCATCTGACAACCACTTCACAATACCAATCCCTACAATGACAATTCACATACATTTACAAATCTCCACAACCCAGCAAAACAGCCAAACTCTTCAAACTCACATGCAAGCTCTCAGCCAAACCACGACAATGCCGTTGACCACATGTAACAAACACAAACAAGAAAGCCTCACCCTCGGATCCCCAGCCTGAAAAACCTCCCCCACAGTCTCCAACCATAAATCCTTAAAACTGAACCACCAGAACCTTGAACAATCCAACAACTCACAGGAGGAAAGGAAAAAAAAAAAACACCAGCACATTCCCCAAACCATGACCACCCAACCTCACCTACCTCTGCCATGCCAAGGCCCACCCAACCACAGCAACAGCACCCAAGGTCGTCTTGGGCATAAACTTGCACCTGTAGCAAGTTCTATTATTAACCCATCAGTAAACAGAAACATAAATAAATTACTCAGCTCTTCTTTGTACATAATTATTAAACCAAGGCCTACCTGATCCCTTACTACCAACAGGTCATCTTGGACGTAAGCCTGCACTGTTACAAGTTCACGCCAAAATGTGATTGCCTAACCCAACTAGACTAGACTAAACTTCTCAAGCCTCTCCCCATCATTATCTCATTTCCACTCAACCATCCCTGCCTCCACTTAACCCTTTCACCTCCCCAACCCACTTAACTCCCACTAATATCAACCTAACCCCCATGAAGATGTCACGGGACAGCTTAGTTTGTTGCCAAATTTCATTTCTGTCCCTCCTTTCACAAAACATTATAAAAATAGAAGCTCAGTCTAGTTGTAGGAGAGGTCTTTAACACTGCTGTAAATTTCTATCTTCCAGGAGTGTCTAAATATTACTAAGGCTGCTATCCAGGAGTGTTTTACTGTTACTGAAATAAGACATTCTCACCATAACAGCAGCTCTTCAAGGAGAAGCCACTGTAAAATTAAAGCTTCCTTGCTGCTTTCCCACTTTGCTGGTTTTGAATGTGACTATAATTATGGTTACTTTTTAAGATATATTTTTTTTATTAGTGTTATGATAAACTACTTGCTCTATATGGAAGGTTTGTGCTAACTACAGTCACCTTTGCTGGTACATAATATGTGTTAGTCTTTACTGGGATGGAAAAACAGCTGACTGATGCAGCTTTTCTGTTGAGTAAACCAATAAAACGACTTCTGCGACAGTGGTTCCTCCTTCCAGATCTACACAACTGCACTTTTACATCACATCTCACATATTTAATATATTACAAGTGATGTTTTTGTTTCCTTTTTTCATTATTTTTTGCTTCATTTAACTGTCCTCTCTTTCTCTCTCTCTCTCTTTCTCTGTATTTCTTATGAGAGAAATCACAGCATTCACTGATGTGGAGAGGAACTGACATTTTTTACAAGTACACCTGCTTTTTCCCCCAACTATGTGTACAGATGTCATTCAAAAGATTGGTGTGCAAAGAGCTTAGTATGCTTGCATCGATGTCTGCACATAATTCATTTGGTATACACACTGCTAGGGGAAACCAAAAAAGCATTCTTACTGAGAAGAAAACATATCAATTCAAGCCAACATTTTTGGGGAAGACATGCACATGGATGTCGATAGCAACATTGATGAGTACCTGTGCTGTTTTGCACAGTGGTACCCCAAGATAGCTATGGAAAGAATAGCCATAACAAATGCAGCTTTAGAGCTGAGTACCCAAATGTTATGACACATTGTTACAATGCATTTCACCTTATAAATCTGTTACTACGGTGAGTTTATTTATATAGTTGTGTTATTTAATGATCTCACTATATGTAAAGCTTTTCTTCCCAAGCCTTTACAGAAATGGAGTCTTGCTCAGCTGGACTACCTGGTCAGTGAAGAAAAATAAAATAAAATAAACTGAAATCGGATATATTTGAAACTGTAATCTGGGCACCCATCCACATATTCTCATAGCACTAAAAAAATAGAAACAGAGCAGGTTCTAGTAGATCGGTTTTGTAAAGCATCTTATCTTAGACATCCTCTATAAAATACAAAACACAAACCAGGAACCAGGAACAAGTATAAACAATCTAAAAACTGAAGGTACTGAACACACCAGCGAGCCAGTAAGAAGTTTAAAAATTTATTAGTAATGACCCAACAAGATTAAGCACTTTCGTCAGTCTATAACCATTCAACAAACTCTACAATATTTAAATAGTAGAAAATCACATGACCACCACATCAATTAACAACAGAAGCAAATGTGTTATCCCTATGTTGTCAAGTACAAAAGAAGGTAGTTGTTAGAACATAAGGTGCAGTGTTTACACTTTGTATGATTTTAAATGCAGTACACTACTGATTGCAATACATTCATTGAGGCCAGGGGGCACACAAGCATTCAACCTTAGTTGCCACATCATTTCTCTGTATTCAGTAAGATCTTCCCCTGGCCATCCCCTCATATCCTGAGTGCCAAAATCCAAGCCAAAAAATAAAAAAGAGTGATCAGGTTGTGTTTCCACATGCTTGTATAAAGAATTTTTAACATTCTTATTACTTATATCTAGTTGTGCTCTTAAATAAGCTCTTTAAATTTCTGTTTGTTTTTTTCCCACGTAAAAACACAAACATTGAACACACTTTGCCACATATACTAAACCTAGTGAATTGCAAGTGCAGTGAAATGAAGTAACCAACTTGTGGGTCCCAATCACTAGAGTGTTACCCTCAAAAATAAATTTGCATTGGTTGCAAAGTCCAGACTTGTAGGTTTCCCACCTCGTGGCTGAATTTGGAGCCAGTTTTTCATTGCCTTCCAACAGTTTTTTCAAGTTCTTCCCTGTCCTATATACTATACATGGTCTATCACCAAACTTCTCAAAATCTTTCCCATTACAAGAAAATATTTTCCAGTTCTTACATAGTATATTACCAATTTCATCATTGTCCACAGTGTAAGTTGTGACAAATGCCTTGCCATAATTTTTAGTATTGTTACCTGTAGCGTATCTGTCATTAACATCCTCTATAATCTGAGCAGTGGAACCCATAAAAAAGGTATGATGGTACCTGCTAAGCTTTTAGTTCTAACCTAACTATGAATACTAACAATCAGTTGCAATGGGTGCCCTCTTGCCTGGAACATGTCAAGAAGTTTTTTACTTTCTTGCTTAAACATATTGTCATCAGAAATAATTTTAACCAGACAAATAAATTGTTTCTTTACCACCCCTTTCTTAACATCCAAGGGTGGCAACTTGTGTAATGCAGGAGGGAAAAAATACAAAATAAACTACTAAAACAGAAAAAAAACAGCTTCAGAAAGCAACCATTCATTTTAAAGTGCATAAAGCGCTTTTCATTTAATAAAATCAAACTTCTTCAGATGCCCTGATGCATCTGAAGAAGTTTGATTTTATTAAACGAAAAGCGCTTTATGTACTTTAAAACTACTGGTTGCTTTCTGAAGCCGTGCTTTTTCTATTTTAATGCAAGAGGGAGTTTGAATAGTGGGGTTTCCTGTAAATGTTAGTAGTAAGTATCTCCTTAACATCATCTTTGGCTATAAGCACATCTAGGAATAAGTAAATTTCAAAAATGAGGTAGTGGAATTCAAATAATTTACCAAGTCAGTTGCTTCTTCTTCATTCATTTCCCCTACTAAAAAAATATCATCCAAAAATCTGGCATAGATTTTAATGCCTGTATTTTTGGGTTACTCAGTATGTGCTGTTTTTGCCACTGTACCATGATTATATTAGCATACAGGGTGCGCAAGCCACCCCCCTTTTCTGCTTAAAATACTGTTCTTCAATATAAACAAAGTTGCAGTCTAAATTTATTTCCATCAATGTGACTAAAACTTCAATTTCATCAAAAGAATATGTTCTTAAATCCACTAGAAATTCCCTGTATTAGTTTATTCAATGTTATTCCCCACCAACAGGGTCTTAAATGGTTTAGGGAATTTTCTTGAACTTTTATATTCTCATGAAGTCTTGGTTATAGACTGACGAAAGTGCTTAATCTTGTTGGTTCATTACTAATAAATTTTTTAATTTCTTGCTGGCTTGCTGGTGTCTTCAGTACCTTCAGTTTTTGGATCTTCTATAAAATAACCTGACCTAGGGTTCTGCACACATATTACACATACTACTACAAAAGCCCTTCCTGAAGTTGCATATCAGATAATGACCTTTTAAGTGTACATCTGAGGAAGATAATCTTGCAGCATGCCACATGTCAGTAATTAAACCATTTGTTTAATTATTCCCTTATTTATTTGTATTTGTTTATTAGGGAAGAATGATAATCAACAAATGACCAATTACAGGCTCAGCCTGGGATCTAAGGTAACAAACAGTATTTAGTTAGACTGAGGTTAACAAAGGGAAATAACAAACACACATTGTACAGTCAATAACTACTTACAGTGGTAAAATGACAGAAAGCTAAAAGGAAGAGAAGAGAATTTATAAACAAGACTAAAAAGTAGCATATGAAAAGGTGAGAGAGGGTATGGTAGAATTAAGTAGTAAAAGTCCAGTGGGTAATATAATTCCATGAGGACAGTAAGTAGTTATTTGATAGTGAGTGATGCTTAGATTATGAGAAGGTAGTTATAGTAGTTAGGGTAATATCTAACTATAGTGGAAGCAAACAAAATGGCAAAATGGTAAGTTTACAGAGGGTAAAGGAAGGAGGGAGTGAAGTAGTAAATAGCAGAGTCTATAAGGTGAAGAGTTTAGTGATGTGCCCTAATGTTGGACAATTGCATTCATAGTGTTTTAGTAGAGTGTTTCAATTGACAACTGAAGGGTGAGTAATATGGGACTCATTCAACTAAGTCTTGAGGAAGAGATTGACATAATGTATGGACAAGGACTGAGAAGCTATTTTAAGAGGAATTTTGTTTGTAATTTGTTATCTGGTGTTTGAAGGATAAGGCCACCTCCCTACTGGCTTCTGAAGTTGGACACTGGAGTAGCTGTGATAAGTTGCATTGTGAGATGAGATGGTATGTCTTGACAGAGTAGTTATTTAGTAGGATTTCTCTGGTCTGGACTGGAAGTCACTTTGCTTAGCCTTTCCTTGTGTCATTCAGACCAGATCTGAAGACACCTTTTATAGCCTACTTTCAGTAAATATATGTAGTCTTTATACTCTGACACTGTTACCAGTTTGTTACATAGATGTTGTATTACAGCTTAAAAGTTCTTAATAGAAGAATCGAGATGTCATTAAATAATGCTGTTTTATATGGGGCATGTGCCAACTTGTGAGACAGACATTACCTTCAAAAAGGACAGCTTCTGAGGTCTGAACAGAAATGGGCTACATAATAACTGGCTTTAGTGAATTAAATCCAGCTTCTGCATCAAAAAATGACAGTCATGGTGAGTAACTCATGCAACTATACTGTTTTTCTAGAAGGAGATTCAGGGGAGAAAACTGGAACAAATGTTAGTCAGCTGTGGGTGGGGATGTGATGCCCCAACACTGACTCAGTAATCAGGGAGCCTCAATCCTTACCACTGGCAGCAGTGAGGGATGTACACACTGGGAGTATTACAGGTACACACACAGTATTTCCAGATGCAGCTCTCTGCATCAACTGCAATTTCCCTTAGGAGCATACAGAGACCACTGTCATTCTGGGGCTGGTTTCTCTCTCCTTCTCCAGATCCCCAATAAGACTCCCCACTGGCACAGCTATAGAGCTGAGATCTCAGCTGAATGACCAAGCCAAGGCCTCCAGCACTCTCTCTGTCCAACCAATGTTTCGTATCCTTGTCCAAGTAGCTGACACACATACACACACACACACACACACTCTTTGAGGTTTGATTTACACACACACACACAAACACACACACACACACACACACACACACACACACACACACACACACACACACACACACACACACACACACACACACACACACACACACACACACACACACACACACACACACACACACACACACACACACACAAACACACCTGGAAAAGGCTGGCACAGGTTTACTAGCCATGCCCCCGTCTGCCTAGGCTATAAGGTAGTTATTACTACCATCAGTCACTCCTTATCAGCTACTTTAAAGCCCTTAACAAAGGATGTCCAGTCTTACTGTGTGATATTAATATCAATACAAATGGTAGTTTGACCAGGAGCAAGGCTATTAGGAGTGGCCCACAGTATCACCAAATAAATATGCAAGTACTCTCAGAACTTAAATATGTTTCACAAATGTCAGCCAGGTATGGTGATGTGGCTATTTCAGGGAGGGAGATACCCTGTAGGAGTGATCCTGAAGGTGATCCACAGCTGCTGGTAGGTACGTATGTTCCCTTGAACAGAGTGATTGCAAGTGAAGAGGTGAGTGGTAGTACCCAGGCTGAAAGTGAGGCACTGCTGTCAGGGGATACCAGACTTCCTGTGGAAATGGAGCTGGAAAGGGTCACAAAGATAGAGTTGAGACAGGTTCAGCTCTCAGAGCCTACATTACGAGGCTTGAGGCAGGTAGCTAGGGAGGCACCTGATTCTCAAGGAAAAGGGGAGTCCATATACTGGAACAAAGGGTTATTGTGTAGAGAGTGGACCACTGAGGGAGGGCTAGATGATGTGGTTATACAGCAGTTGGTAGTGCCCAGAGCCTACCATCTGGCACTTCTAACCATAGCCCATGACATTCCTTTTGCAGGTTATATGGGCATAAAGCATAACAAGAGACATACTATGCAGAACTTTCACTGGCCTGGGATTTCAAGAGATGTAACAGGGTACTGCAGGCCTGTGAGCAGTACCAAAAAGTAGGCAAGACAGGAGACAAAGTCAAAGCTCCTTTCATGCCTTTGCCTGTGACTGAAGAACCATTTCAGAGGGTAGCTATGAATTTTGTGGGGCCTCTGAGTACTCCAAGTTCCACTGGGAAGAAATATATCCTGGTGGTAGTAGATTATGCTACAAGATACCCTGAGGTGGTGGCTCTGTCTTTCATTGAAGTAGAGAAGGTGGCCAATGGCTTTGTTAGAGATTTTCAGAAGGGTAGGTTTCCTGAGAGAAATACTGACTGACAGAGGTGCCAATTTCATGTCAGACCTGCTGGCTTGTCTGTGGAAGCACTGTGGGGTGATGCACCTAAAAACTACCCCCTACCATCCCCAGACTAATGGTCTTGTGGAGAAGTTAAACTCTACATTAAATATCATGCTATAGGCATTTGCAGATCATTTTAAGAGAGAGTGGGACAAATATTTGCCCCATCTGTTGTTTGCATACAGAGAGGTACCCCAGTAATTCACAGGTTTTTCACCCTTTGAGTTACTGTACCAGCATAAGGTGAGGGGGCCTTTAGGTTTGATTCATGATGAGTGGAAGGGTGAGAGTGAATCCCACAAGGAGTCTGCTGTGGCATATGTCCTCAACCTCAGGATGAGGCTTAGGGAGCTCATGAGCTTGGCCCAGGAAAACCTGGTAGGAGGCCAGCAGCAGAGAAAGGTCTGTTATGACAGGAATGCTCAAGCCTGACAGTATGCTGTGGGACAGCAGGTTATGGTTCTCATTCCTGTCAGACGCAATAAGCTGCATGCAGCTTGGGAAAGAACCTTCAATGTGGTAAGGAAAGTCAGTCATGATAACTACTGTACATGATAGAACTGCTAGAGGCAGGAGGCATGGGCAGAAATTGTACCATGTTAACATGATGAAATGTTACCATGATAGGGAGACCCTTGTGCTAAGTATTTGCAGTAGGAGACAGGAGAACTCTGAGGAGGATCTATGGCTACATCAAACCAACCAGCAAAATGCCAAGTTACTAAGGTGGAGCATAGGGTTGCAAGCATATGGCATGACAGTGCAGCACTATAGTGGGGTCAGCAATGCCAAGGCAGATGGGATCTCAAGACAGGGCATGGGTTAGTGTATTCCCAGACAGGGTCATTTCTCTCAAGCTATGTTTCTTAAGGGGTAGTTGAAAGACTATCTTAAGTCTTCAAAGGTGAGAAAGATGTGACAATGTGAGGTATTTCCAGCTATGCCAGGAGAAGTAGGGCAGTGGATGCGTAACATATGCCAGCACAGCTAGCTGGAATTTTGTAAATAATTATAACTGATTTGTATATCAAGCCATTTGTACAGATGTTTGTGTCGAAAATGTTTTTGTAAAGCTGCTTGTGTTAAAAATGTACCAGCACTGTGTCCTGCTGGACAGAGGAAGAAATATCCACGTATTATTGTAACTATTGAAATATATATATATTGCAACAAAGGATACTGAAAGAGAAAAGGTTAATCTCAGTCCAGCTAACTTTGAAAATAGTTTGAAATTAAATTACCTAGCTTAGGCCATAAAGATTGTATCTTACAGTTCTCAATGCAGTCAGAGACAAACAGCCTGTACTAGGAAGCTTTCTGTATTGTCTTTGGGGTGAACTATTTACTACTCTGGAAGGGTGGAGGTTTAAAATTGTTTTATGACTTCCAGAAGCTGCAACAGATCTTAGCAAGCTCTATTTGTGTATATTATTGATGCATATATGCTAAATCCTGGCAACTTCTAGCCAAGGGGGTAGCATGGGAGTCAGAAGTCAAATAACCAGATGTATGTGATGTCATTCTGTAATCCATCACTAAAAATGATTTTTTAATACTAGGTGAGACTGAAGTCACAGGGCAGTCTGTTTTTGTAACCTGACAAAGAAGGATCTCTCATCCATTTCATCTTGCCTTGTTCTGGAAAATATAGTAAGTTTAGTTAAGTACAGTTTTTCTGTATCTGTGTGAATCTACTCACCTGTATTATTTTAATATTTCCTGTGACTGAAACACTGGTGCTTATTGTAAATAGATATTTAGTATTTTCATGTTCTGCAATTATTTATTATTAAATATATTTAAACTTTTAATTGTGTCTGGTCCTTTGGAGAATATTTTAAACTTTGAGATGACTTACATCTATTTGATGACACTGTGGCCACTCCTGAAAGTCTTACTACATTGGTCAAACACTATCATTTGTATTAATATTAATTTCACTTGGTATAATTGGATACCTTTGTAAGATCCTTAGAGCAGTTGGCTTTGGAGTGGCTGGTGACAGTAACTACCTTGCAGTCTGGGCAGAAGGGAGCATAACTTGTAAATCTGTGCCAGCTTTTCCCAGGGGTGTGTGTGTGTGTGTGTGTGTGTGTGTGTGTGTGTGTGTGTGTGTGTGTGTGTGTGTGTGTGTGTGTGTGTGTGTGCGTGTGCGTGTGTGTGTGTGTGTGTGTGTGTGTGTGTGTGTGTGTGCAAATCAAATCTCAAAGAGTGTGTGTGTCAGATGCTGTGAGCAGGGACACAAAGCACTGTTTTCACAGAAAGAGTGGTGGAAGACTTGGCTTGGACACTTGGCTGAGGACTCAACTCTACAGCTGCACAGTGGGTTAGTCTTATTTGGGATCTGGAGAGAGAGAGAGAGAGAAAGAGAGAGAAAGAGAGTTACAGAGAAAACCAGCCCCCGGACTGAGTATGTTCCCTGTGTGCTTGCTGTTAAGGGAAATTGTGCTTGATGCAAAAACCCGCCTCTGGAAATACTGGGTGTATCTATTTTTGTTCCAAGTGAATGTCTCTCTCCAGTGTCAGTGGTGAGAATTCAGGCTCCTTGATTACTGGCCCAGAGTGGGGATGTCACAGAGACCATGCCTAAAAACACACTATGGGGAGGGAAGAACCTTTGCCAGCAGCCAAAAGTCTAGTGGTGCTGGGTGCAAGCCATCAAGCAGCAAGGTTTGTCGACCATGTCATGTCAGGATGACAGAAACTGAATCCCCTTTGTATGACACCAAAAACTAAGCCAATTAATGAAATCACTCATTTTTGTTTATACTATGGCATCATTCTAGGTGAGGGTAGTATTCTCTTCAAGGCTAGGGCCATACCTGCCTGGGACACATACTCAGAGAGCTCAATTATGTCTCTCTTCATATAGTCCAATGAGGTACATCTCAGGTCGTTCACTCCAACATGAGATATGACAGAGTCATAATAGTACTTGTTGCTGAGGGACCTGAGTGCATACGTGATCTGATGAATCCTGGCACTGGACAGGCAGCTGACTGTCAGTTTCTCCTTATCTAACCTGGTGAGTAGGATATCCGTGTGTCTCACTATGATGTCTGTAAAGACAAGAAGACTGCCCACCAAGCAGAGAGTAGGAGCACAACCATTTGCCTTGAGGTTAACAGGGTTGGACAAACAATGATCCAGGTGGCTGTCTTAATGTTGGTGTCCTGAAGCCTTTTCTTACCCATAGGGGACAAATAGATGAATCAGATAATGGGCTGATGATCATAAGGCAGGTTAGAAAAAGAAAAAATATTAGCATAGATATTATTTTGTATTTTTATATGATTTATTACATGACATTTTCAAAATAGCTCTAAGCATAAATGCAGACTGCAAACTGAATAAATGTACCTTGTTCATCCTAAAACCATAGCTAATATGCAAATTATTCATGACAGAATTTCCAGTAACTGTGAAAATATATTTTTCATATTTTATTGTGTTCATGTTATTTCAGTCCTTTTTGCTAATATTTAATTCCCAAAAATGTCACATGAACCTACATACTAGACTAAATATTAACAATATATAGATTACTCTTGTCCTATAGATTTTGAAATTAATACTTTCCCATCAAAATACATTTTTAATATAATGGATTAGATTTATAAACCTAAATGAGCAATTCTAAGTTTTATAACAAACTCTGACAGAGCACTATATAAAGATACAAAACAGAAAATGGAATTACAGCATTCAGATTTTTTATCAAATTTAGAGATATCTTTGATGTATAGCAAACTCTGAATTATTAAATATGTCTATTTTAACTAGAAACCAGAGAACTATATACTGAAATTTCTTGTGGAATAATAGTTTTCATGCAAAATGCAGCAGTGAATAATATGTGGTATAATCAATCTTGCCAGAGGGTAGGATAAACTTCAGAGCTGCTTATACAGTGCAGAATGTTTGCTGAGAACATGTTAACTTCAATGTTTTTTTTAACTGTAGCATCCTGACATGGTATGTCGTAAAACATTAGCTTTTTATGCCGATTGGGTGAAATATTCCAGAGGGGAACACATTACCATAAAACATTAATACTGTTTTACTTAGCAAAAGCTCTCAATTTTGAGTATAAATTTCACATAGAGGTAGGCTTTGGGCAATTCGGCTAGTCAGAAGAAAAATAAAGTGCTTCATTTGTGCCCAAGCTACAGCATCTGCTTCTAAATTTCCTTAATGGTAATGATCTCATATAATGCCAGTAAAATGTATTCATTAGCAGCTGATTTCCATGGAAGTCTTCTGCATTTTAATAGGTAGGCTTCACATTAATCAGCAGACAGCACAATGAAGTTTGATTTCTATAGTCTTACCATATGTAAATATTTAAAAATATTTAAGAATTATGTACTTTTGTGTATATAAAAAAGAAAGAAAAATATAAATACAACATGGTTAAAATGAATTGTTGCACACAGCAAAGTAAATAAATAAACCTATCAGTAATTCTTAATCTATCTTTTATAACTATAAAAGTTTTGCAAAAGATCGTAAAATAGATATAGTAGAAACCTGAAGTCTATTAGTTTTAACATAGAAACGTTGTTTGATTGCATATTAATACTTTCTCAGATAGTGAACATGTTATAAATGTTTCAATTTTCTTTTTTGTGGAAAGCAGAAGGTGAGTAATGCATTTGATTAAGAGTTATAATTAAGATACTTGATTGGGAAGACTGCATGACACTATCCAGAAAGGATGCTTTAACAAATTAGAGGCATGGCAATATTTACTTAAGATGCTAAATCACTGCTTGGAAATGTAGCTAGGATTTTACCATACATTAAATACTTTATACATATATTTTAAATATTTTATACATATCCTATTTTATATGATCCTGGTCTCCCCTGCTAGTTACGCTGCAATTCAGGGATGGAAGTTGTAACCAGAAAATTAGGAAGTTATGCAATGTTATTTGCACTGTTTAGTTATTACAAACTACAGAGTAATCATTCTTGAATGCATTATGAGTGATAAATGCCGAATACATTTAATATATAATATTATACATTTTTGCATAAGCTCTAAGATTAATAATATGCAGAAAAAAATAACACATTTTTACCAAGAGAATAAGTTAAGCAATTTGATACAAATTCTGTTTGCCCTCAATAATTGAAACTGATACATACAGATGATACTTTTTAAGGCAAAGAAAGAACATCTGCTGTGGGAGTTATCACTAGTGCATCATGTACATGAGTTTGTAATATTTTAAGACAGTTTGTGGCATAAGGGACTCTCTCATGATATCACATGAATGAAGACACTGGGTGGTCTAGAATTGATGTAAACTCTTATTTACCACTTAGAACATTTAGGATCTTCAAAATAAATCATTGCCTCTCCATCTGTGTTTGAGGTAAGAATTTTAGGATAATTCAAAACATTATCATGGAAAGTCATAGAAGGAGAAAAAGCAAAATTCTAGTTTTGTTTATCATGTACGACTTGTTTACATTTACGTCAAATGCAGGAATATACATCTCTTGTATCCAGCTTAGCTATGTCAGGAAAGAATCTGATTTGGGAGAAACATTACTTTTGCAAGCTAATTAAAACAAGGTGCCAACATTTCAAAATAGATTTCCTAGTATAAGATAGATTGTTATATTTTATAATGGCCTTGGATTTATATGTCAGTCTATTTAAATAATGTGTATTACAGAAAGAAGCATTTTCTTAATGAGAAATGCATTTCAAATTTGGACATAAAATAGCAGTAATGAATAAACTGCCTTCTGTTATCAAGGTCATTACTGTATGTATCCCATGTAAAGTAGTCTCCAACCAAAGTGAATGTTCTTGCAATAGAAACCTTCTGTATGTTTAAAATAATGACACAAGGCATCAGCATTAAAAAAGAGGTTAATTAGAATTGCTAAGTTAGCATTTAGAAAAAAGTATGAAGTTTTGCAGAAAGCATGCAAAATATGTAAAACATGTAAGTTAAAAAAGTTCTTCTGTTTTATATATAGAAGCCACACAAGACAAAGCTTAGAAATGTTTCATAGCTAGAAAAGCCGATGTTTCATAGTTAGAAAAAGTCAAGTTAAAGTGTGTAACTAGAAAAGGAACTATTAAGTTAAGGCTAATTTTCTGTGTGAGAGAAAAAAAAGAAAAAAATGGCACACGTTTAGAATGTGGTGCAGTTTGTTCTAAACTGGGAAAGGAGCGTGTTGTATTTACTACAAGCAAAACTGAAAATGAATTGTGTCTGGAGAAAATTACTTTACAATGTTTTCACTCATGAATACAGTAATAGTTCAAGAACACAGATGCACATTTTTGACACGCAATTTCTTTTAGCAAAACGATGCATAACCTGTCAAAATATTTTATATTGTCATATTTTAATGCGTATGAATATTCCAAAAAATATACCAGAAATGAAACAAAATGCTTATTTTTATTTGAATGTTCCTTATATTTGGGTGAAGAACAGCATGCAGATTTGTTGTTTTTAGGCAAATGTTCATTATTTTTTAGTAAACTTTGCTATGATAGCTCATTGTGCTCCTTTATTCTCTCTTTTTATTTATGCCATTTTCAATAAAAAGTAAACAAAAAAGCTACATTGCCTTTTACTAAGGCATTTTAAGTAACACGCCAGTTGTTTTCTTAGCTTTACATAGGAATACATTTTATTTTGTCCATGGTTTGACAAAACAAAATAGTTTTATTGGCTCATGTTTTTCTGTGAAGTATACGGCCTTCATTTATTAGAATATGGCAGGTGAATAAGCCGATGATAAGCTAGTATCCCAGAAGTTTCATTGTTGGCGCAATACACCAAGTTAGATGTACAGAAAAAATGAATATGGAACATAGCTCAACAAAGGCATGGAATGAAAACTGTACTATGAACACTGGCACATGTGAATAAAGGGCTACTGAAATAATAATACTAACTGAAAGTGAGCCAGTCTAGAAAACAATCATATCAAAGGGGCAAAAGACGAAGCTATAAGAAGTTACTTTTAGTACAGCACTGGCTTTTGTTATCAGGTTAATGCAAGGCTCATTGTGTCTCTTTAATTAAAGAAAATTCAGTGAAGACCTCTTTAAAAAATGGAGACAGTTTTACTGAAAAGCTAGAAAAACTTATGTTTTTCATTGTGTAAGCAGGAGAAAAACATATTTTTTAATTGTTTATGCAAGTTTGTGTTTCTGTGTGCCTTTGTTATGTTTGTGAGTGAAATATTCTTTTACCCCATGAGATACAGCATGATTGGAGCTGATTCTTTTAATTAGGGAAACACACTGTGTGAAGTTGTCTGGAGAACTAATACTCTAGGGACTGAGACCCATCCTAAAAATATGGTATCTTTGCTGCTTTTTGAAAGTAGCCTTGTTGAAATAAAAGTTTTACTGTGTTAATTTATCCTGGAGTGAGTGTTAGTCAACCTTGCTTCAGGAAAATGACAAGAGCAACAGAGTGCTTGTCTCAAAAACTAGCAAACACAAATCAGCATAGCTTTTACAGTTTCATATTAGAAAACCATTTAAATTGCTATTAATATGGCTTCAAAGCAGAAGACAAGGCTTTAATCAACCTTTCCATGCACACATACGTGGGCACTCAAGAGTTCATATTTTCACAATGTTCATATATTGGCAATTTTACATTTGTGTTTTATTGAGAATGCAGACTAAGTTTTATATTGTGAAATTACTCTCAGTAAAATTTAAGATTAAATGCAGTATCAAAATTATTCAAGGAAGTAAAACATTTCTGTAAATTAATGATACAGATACCAGTTTGAGCACCTAACACGTTCTTTCAGAAGAAGTCAAAATGAACGTTATGTAAGCAATGCAAGTGTTGCTGAAGGTTGCTACAGTTTTGTTACAGATGGCTGTTATACCTGAAAGACTTTGAGTTCCCCCTGCTGGAAGAACATATATCTAGTTGTACATATCAAATAAGCTTCAGAAAGTATAGCAGAAGCAGTACAATAATTAGAATGGAATGCTGCCACACAGGACAATATCCTAAAGTGATACATGTGTATAGTTGTCATAAATGTTTTTCTAAACTGTAACCTGTATTAAGACTTTGTCTCGACAATGCCATGCACACTCTGTCTTCAGAATACTTTTATTTGTATATACAATATCTTCTCACTACTGCAGGCATGCCATGAGCCATGGATTTTAACTATTACAGTAATTTGTTCACCCTGGTAAGGTATAAGATATGCAAAGTGATACACTGTTGGCAAGTTTAGTATTTCTAATAGCAGAATGTTAGTTGTACTAAGCTTTGCGGTACACAAACCAAATTATTGAATATAACTGTACAGAGTAAAACCTTACAGTAAACACCTGTTCACTGAACACTGAAACTGTCAGGTACTACAAATGTGACTTAATGAAACTATTGAGGTTACTACAATTGTATATGTCAGTGACAGGAAGAAACTGGTCTGTCGACTCTCCTTACTTGTTTCTGCTATCACTCAGAAGCTGAACTCTAGCAAATGTATTGCCAGTTCCCACACAGCAGCACCCTGCAGTTGAATTCTAACTTTTCAGCAACCCCACACAGTAGCACCCCACAGATGAATTCACCCTTTCAGTATCCCCACACAGTAGCACCCTGCAGTTGAATTCACCCTTTTCAGCAACCCCACACAGTA
This sequence comes from Protopterus annectens, assembly GCF_019279795.1. Lineage (NCBI taxonomy): Eukaryota > Metazoa > Chordata > Ceratodontiformes > Protopteridae > Protopterus > Protopterus annectens. The sequence continues at coordinate 1,040,666,527 of NC_056746.1, forward strand.
GCACCTGACAGATGAATTCACTCTTTCAGTATCCCCACACAGTAGCACTCCACAGATTAATTCACCCTTTCAGCATCCCCACACAGTAGCACCCTGCAGTGGAATTCACCCTTTTCAGCAACCTCACACAGTAGCACCCCACAGATGAATTCACCCTTTCAGCATTCCCACACAGTAGCACCCTGCAGTTGAATTCACCCTTTTCAGCATCTCTGCACAGTAGCACCCTACACATACCTCTCAACTGTACAGATCATCACAGAATGTCTAGATTTTTGCCTCATATTTTCAGTCTGTTCCTCATAAAAAATGTGTTTTTTGACAAATAATTGAGATGATTTAAGGATTAAAGTCAATAAATAATGACAATCATTTGAGTTTCAGACTTCACATCCTTCAGAAAATGTATGATAACACAAATCCTGTTATTCGAGCAACTTTCTAAGTTTATAAGAGTAATATTTAAAATGCGTCCTTATTTTTGGGCCTGTGTCCATTTTGTCAAGCTTTGTCCAGATTTCTTGCAGTAAGTGGTTGAGAGGTATGACCTTGCAGTTGAATGGTCACCCTTTCAGCATCCCCACAGAGTGGCACCCCATAGATGATTCCATCCTTTCAGTACCACCTTATATACTCCCAGGCTATAGCTAAACTTTCCATCTTTGAACACACCCACACATATGCACTAGCCCTCTGTAACTGAACTCAGAACCCAGAATCACACATTAGCAATCTGTAGCTGAACTCCCACCCCCATTAGCACCCTCCTAAATACTAGCAGCTTGTAGCTAAACTTTCCCTTTCAGTGCTCCCTCACACGCTAACACCCTATAACTGAACCTCTTCTCCTTCATTAGTCCATCAACGCAAACAGTTCTATCATGCCTTCTTAGTTTCCTTTTTTGACATAATCTATACTGATGAACCATGCCCATTTTAACCAGAATTCATACACAGTCTTCATTGCCCTGTCATTCATTCTCAGCTCTGCACTTTTATATCTATTTCCATATAATATTTCACCTCTCTCTTTTGGTTTCCAGAGGGTACAGTCCTAAACTGGTAAACATTCTGCACTGCATGAGCCCTCCATGTGGAATTATAAAACAGTTTTGATATGAATCTCCATCTGAATACTTCTTTCACCAACAAATGCACAATAATTCTTAATAAGTTATACCACTGCTCTGGAATGGGTCATTAGTCACAAGAAACAAAACTCATCCCAGTCCATATTCATGCACAACTTTGATCTATGGATGGGTAATAGAAAATGAACCCCAGGACCGACCCTTTACTGGACTTTAATGGACAGAGGCAGCTTCTAAATGCTTTATCCCATGCATGGGTCTTCTGAAATTATCTATGGCATGATCCCAGTTCTTACAAATGGTAACAGATAATTTTCAACTAGGGGGTGTGTAAGGCATCAGAAGGGAAGTTTTCTAGACTTAAAATGGCCTATAAGCTTAATTTTGGGGCATTGCAGCTTATATTGAGTTGCCCATTACAATTATCAATATATATTGTTTATGTTGATTCTGTCTGCTGCTAAAACATTCCTACTGAAGCTGTATAGCTTCATTATTTTTCACCACAAAATTCTACATTTTAACACACGTGCCTTTTGGCCTCTTCACTAGGATTGCAGTTTTGATTTCTTTTTTTTCAGTTTTTATTGCTGCCTACACTCAGAAATAAGTATCATATTAAACATTTTAAGAAGATGTTTCATGATACATTGTTACATCTGAATAATACTGTCCATTGTTGTAAATATTATGCAGGCTGCCTGCTTTCTTACAGAGCAAAATGCAGCAACAAACTATTAGCTACATGTAAAAAACTCATTTAATCCAAACTTGATCAGTTTTTTTACATGTATTTATTTATTTTTGTTTGTAACTAATAAGTAATATCACATTTTTAATTTAATAAACTCACGCATCCATATAACCTGCATAGTACAGTATTTTTTTTTTTTTTTGGTTGTTTGGGGCTGCATCACTTTTTTGTGCCTATTAGCACAGTACTATAATTTAGTAGAATTGCTATTGGTCATGAGTACTATAATGTCACAAAATATTATCTGGAAACATTCACTGACTTAACAATATCATGTTTATGCTGTTTTTATTTAACAGCTGGTGATTCATGAAAAAAATGGGAATTTTAGTGGTAACTGGTAACACAGACTTACCTGTCATTCATACTGAGTCTGTACCTGTGGAGGCAGATAGTTCACATTGTTAAAACTGAGAATGTCCCATGCTCGAACATAGCCTGCTGCTCAGACATGTCATTTTGAATAGGAGAGTGAAAGACTTAGTCCGTGACATCACTCAATAAAATGTTTACATGATTAATGGGAATGGTGTTTAAGGTACTTCCTTTTCAAGCTACACATAGCTTTATGAGCTGAAAATAAATGATGTCAGAGATACTGGGCTGCTAACTATAATGGTGCTGAGCCACTGACAACTGTAGTATATACATTTCAGACCTGACTACTAGAATATAAAGCATTTACTAGCAGATTAGCTTTGTGAGTAGGTTAGTCTCACTAGGCTAGTCACCTCTTTTTAGGGGAGACCTGAGGGGGTATTTATACTAATTGTGGAAATTTGGCCAGGGCATCAATGAACTTCCCCTACACTTTTTAATAAATGCCATGGAATTTATTTATTATTTATTTATTGGCGTTTGTTTACCAGGAAAGTTCACTAGGCCAAGAGAACCCATTTTCAGTGGATGCCCATGGAGAAAAACTCCACGGTATAACAGCATGTGATGTCCCAGTTTCCCATACACACACACACACACACACACACACACACACACACACACACACACACACACACACGTGCACACACACACACACACACACACACACACACACACACACACACACACACACACACACGCGCACACATACCATCCCTCTGTCTAATGTCCCAAATGTCCCAATTCCCAATACACACCAGCCTTCTATGTAATAAGTGTCAGCAGGTGTATTACCCTATACACATACACACACACACACACACACACACACACACACACACACACACACACACACACACACACACACACACACACACACACACACACACACACACACACACACACACACACACACACACACACACACACACACACGCACACACACACACACACCCTCCCTCTATATAATGTCCCAAATGTCCCAATTCCCAATACACACCATCCTTCTGTGTAATAAGTGTCAGCAGGTGTAATATCCCAATTACCCTACACACACACACACACACACACACACACACACACACACACACACACACACACACACACCATCCCCCTATGTAATGTCAGCGGTATATTATCCTTCTTCCCTATATACAGACAGCATCCTTCTATGAAATCTATGGGATTTTGATCAACTCTTTTCTTTTTTTAGGGGGGCCACACAGCATGGATCCATTGTAGACATACTGAATGGCAGTGGAGTTTTTACGGTGTCCGGGCTGCCGTTGCCCCAACCTTCCACTTGATCAACTCTTTTTACTGACATTATATTTTCCAGCTCTGAACAAACTTGCGTGTTCTAATTTCAGTTACAGTATAAAGAAATGCATTTTGATTGACCTTATCTGTAAGCTGTTTATTATCCTTTTAAAGTCAATGGTTTGAAAAGTGTTTTGTACTTTGAAGAAACTCACTCAGAGTCCAAAACACAGATTCCATCTATTTTGTTGCAAAACACAAACCGAGCATGACACACATGAGCAGCAATTTTGTATATGTATATACAGACATACATTTATATTTTTACATGCCTTTCTCAGTATATCATTTTACCCCTTTTAGCTTAGAGCCATTTAATGATTTACTGGGTAGAATTTTAGTCTAATGTTTGAACACATTGTCTATTGAAAAGGTAACTTCTGCAGTACTAAAAAGTACCCAATCTTATTCATGCATAGGTTTAGGACCACTGCCATTAGCTTCAGTATTCAACCAGCCAGACACTAGCATGGTTTTCTAACACTTTGGCATATTTTTAGTCTGGGAACTCTCTTAATTTATTGGCACATCAGACTCATTAGTTGGCATGGCAGTTTGTTTTACAGAGGTAAGAAAAGGATTGGAATCTTACTGATTGTCCACATCTGCAATATTGATGGAGTCACCATTACATACTCTGGTATCAAGATTCACTTTACTTCTTCAAAAAAAGCCAGAATCTTTAGCCTCTGCAGTCCTACATGTCAACAGATCAGTGCCTCTTGTAAGAAATCCCTGAAATAGTTATCTTTCTTTGAACACTATATAAAATCGGACTTGTTTCCTGCATGATAATTATAGGAATCCATGTTGGACCCGCCTAATTATACTTGGGAGATGCATGCTTTTCTTGCTAGAACTTTTGAAATAAATGTTTCCTTCAGACAGTCCCACTTAGATACAGTTTCATCATGCTCAGTCTGGTTCTGATATGTGTAGTCAGCAACAAGTTCTGTGGGTGCTTGTCCTGCAGTATAGTTGGAAATTCTTCTTTACTTTAAAAGAAAAACAGTAAAATGTTATCCTTAGTTTCCAAATTATTATTGGGCTTGAAGGCTGATATGAATCCATTGGTTAAACTACTGGCTTCTGTACATCCTGGTACACTATTGGGATGAGTTATTCCCTTTTATTTAACAAAGGAATTGTATTCTTGTGATGTAAATTGTCTCCCATTGTCAGTGGGAAGATGTTATGATAAGACAAAAGCAGTGAAAACTTTTCTCAAATGATTAATTGGTAGCTAGAGATGCAATTTGGGTTTATGACATGATTTCATTCATTATAAATAAGATTATATCACTGCCATGGATACTTTATTGAGAAATACTTCCAAAAAATCATTGTGTAATCTCTTTCAACACTGTCTTAGAAAATTTTAAGCACATAAAGCTGCATATGTATGCATTTTACATTCTGTTCCACCTACCATGACACACCATGTCACATATACTTCTGATTTCTCCTTCTTGTTTTGGCTACCTAACAACCTTTCTTTTTATTATAACACTGCCTGAGTGAGCAGTAGGGATTTCTTCCAGTACTGCTTTTCTCATCTATTAAGAATTGCTTACTCGTGTGTTCCATAATGCAACTTTTTTTTATTCAAAGTTCAAATCTTTTTATAAAATATTCTCAGACTTTCATTAATATTTGCTTTTCCTCGATTACCATTGGGTCAATTTTAGTTATATGTGGTATCTTAGCATTGCCATAAATATCCTGAAAATATCTCCTGATCAAAATTCAAAATTTTCTTTGATTTTTTTTCATTTGTGTTTTCTGAAATTGCAGATGAAAGGAACTCTGGACTAGAGTCCAAGACATGATTTGTATATTCTTGGAAAGTCTCTACTATAATTAATAGGTACAGGCTGACTATTCTTTGGCATATCTTCAAATCCTCGATCCAGTAAAGTTTATGGTCAGTAAAGAACTTGAACTGTCTGTCCTGGTGTAATTTTTGGAATTTCTTCACTCTAAAAATCATAGTAGGTGCTTCCTTTACACTTTGAAATTAGGTTCTTGATATGAAAACAATTGGTCGTTCACCTCATGCAGGAATAATATCATGTCATAGGCTTTAACTTCCCATATTTCCACATTTAAAATGCCTGTAAGTCTTTCATACTTTTGGGGTTTGTGGTCACCCCATGAATGGCTTTCAACTTGTCTTCTGAAGGGTATATCCCTTTCCTGTCCAGAACATGTCATAAATATTCAGTCTGATTTATCAGAATCACTTTTTACTTTTTGAACAAAAGTTCCATACTCTAGGTAGTGTTTGAAGCACTTTACCTAAATTACTAAGCCGTTTTGTCTTTCTAGTCATAAATGAATCATCTTAATTATCCAACTATTAAAATCCTTAAACACATTGTTTTGCTGTTCTTTAAAAACGGATACTACAAAACTCCCACTATATGGCAATCTATTACATGCGAACAAGCTTCTCTGTGTATTAAACACTGGGTAATTTAAATAATAATCAAGTAATGTTACTATAACAAACTGTGGCCACTTTCTATAGAAATGTAGATACCATATAATCTAATTTGCCTCCTGAGAAAAATGTTTGCAGAACAAGAAGCAGCATTTAGAACTAAGTACGTAATAACTGGATAGTTCACACCTGAGTAACAGGTGTTACAAAGCTATATATTGCCATTGTACTTATTTAGTTTATATGCTAATATGTGGTTTAAAAATCCTGGGCTGAACAAATTAGATATGTGCTGGAAACAAAACTGCCAGGGAAATATAACCCCAGCAATACAGAAGATACCTCTTCGTAGGCTGAAAGTGAGGAGGAATTGAAGAGCCTGTTGAAGAAGATGACATTAGAATGCAGAAAAACTGGTTTACTGCTCAACATAAAAAAGATAAAATTATGTCATCTTTCACTGTCAATTATTTGTAAATGTATTTATTTATTTGTTGACAATCAATAAATACATTAATTAAATTAAACAATATACTAATAAATAATAAATAAATAGATAGATTGGAGAAAAGTGGAAGCAATGCGATATTTTGTTTTCCTAGTTTCCAAAATCTCTGAAAATGGTGAGTACAATCATGAAATTAAAAAGAAACATGCTTCTTGGAAGGAAAGCCATGCCAAATCTGTTTATGATTTTAAAGAACAAATGCAATACACTGTTAATATAATCAAAGTTATGGTTTTACCAGTAATCACATATGTCAATAAGAGTTGGACTATAAGAAAGTCTTTACCATAAAATGAATGCTTTTCAACTGTAGTCCTAGAGAAAACTTTTTTTAGAATTCTGGATTGCAACAAGATCAAATCAGTCATCACGTATGGCTGTTTATTCACTAAATCCAGAGTCTGCACTCTGGATGACCAAATAGGCAGATACAGTTTTATTAAACTTGAAAACATTAAAATAAATACAGACTGTTCACTGGAAGGGTTGAGAACAAAGTTAAAACTAAAATACATTGACTACATAATGTGAAGTTAGAATACTCTAGAGAAGACAGTGATACTGTGAAAGATAAAGCAAAAGAAGGAGGGGGCAGGAGAGGCTAAGATGGACAGACAGCATTACAGTTTCAAGAATTTAAAGAAACAGTTGCTGATAGAGAGGCTTTGTGTTCTAAAGTCCTTCAGGTCATAGGCAGTCAGACTCGATTAAAAGTAAACAACAACAGCAGTACAAGCTGATGAACTAGGCATATTTTACAAACCATGGCTGCAGGTTCCCCCACTTAAAGCAGTACTTGCTCATGAGTTATTAATTGCCACAGATACATATGGCATTATCTATTTTACAATAGAATAATCAGTGCTAACTTTCTGCTGTGCTTCTCAGAAAGTACAGTTGTGTACACTTACCAAAAATGTAGATGTTCGAGTGTATTCACTGTTGCAGTCAGTCTTTCTTGCTGGCCAAGGACTACCCTGGTAGGGATAACCCAAATGTGATGACTGCAACAGTGAAACACAAAGAACATCTAATGGTACCTTCTCTGTCTAGCCTTTCAAGCTTTGTCTGCTTTTTTAACTTGCTGATAGTAATGGTCTGATACTGTAACACTTAGGTAACAGACAGTCCCCCAGATTCACTAATCTTCTGTGCAGGACTAGCTTAGTCCTGCACGGAAGCACCCATTTAGGAGCAGGATGGCAGCATGCCATGCATATTAATGAAGGCATGCTGCCCGAGCTCCTAAGCTTACATGGAGCATGTACGAGTGCAGGGGAGCATGTCTGAGAGCAGAACTCTCAGAATAAACATGCCCCTGGAATGTAGAAAAGCAGAAAGTGGTAAGAAATGAGCGAGATCGCTCATAGGTGTCCACATAACCCCACCAACAGTTCCCCATGTGTACAACAGCAACAGCACATAAACATCAAATGAAGAAACCCCTTTATTTTTTTTTAAATTTGAGTACAACTAACCATAGGTGTGCAGGTGTGCCCATCACTTAGCTACGGTTAAAGCAGCTTAAAAGGCTGAAGAGGATAACAAGGAAGATATATGCAATGAAGCAGCACAGCAATAGTGCAGTGGGCAGAGTATTCGCCTAATGAGCAGGCATTCCTGGTTCGAGTCCCACTGCAGCACAGTTTATTTTACATGGCAAAGCATGTTATAACCAATATTTTTGTTGCAAAACCAACTAAATAACATATATTTAAGAAATGGAGTACTGCAGGAAATGCACATGCGAAGTGTCAGTGTCATAATGAATAAGGCACTAGTAAGCAGGTTTAAGCACAAATAAACAGTAGTAAGCATTTGTAAGCAAAAGTAAGCATGTTTAAGTGAGTTTGCATGGGGGTAAGCACTGCCTACACAGACTAAGCAATTTAAAGGCTAACTGAGTGTAAGAAACTGTAACTGGAAGTTAGCAGTGCTTAGCTCCACGCAACCCTGCTTACAACTGCTTTAAAGTGCCTTAATCACTCTGTAGCCAATGGCCCATGTTCTGCCCAGCAACAAAATAAACAGCCTCTGCAACACTTGAACCCAGGACCCTGCACACCATACACAAAGTGGTTTACCACTAAGCCATGGCAGATATACATAACCCTGATGTTTTCACAAACATATCATCCAGCACAATCATTCAACAGTACAGGAAATGTAGTAGTATTCCACCACACAACCTCTTAATGCAAGAATTCTGGACAAAGTGTGCCAAAATGTGGACACAATTTATTTTTTTTTATTATTTATTTGCAGTTGGTTTACCAGGATAGTCCATTGGGCCAAAAGAACCTGTTTTCAATGGAGTCCTGGGGAGAAAAGCTCCAATACAGACAAAAATTAGGTGCATACAAATATAAAAATATAAAAATACAAAAATATTGTACAGAGTAAAACATAAAACATTTCAGTTCAAAATTCAAAAGCATTCTTATCAGTACAGTATGATGGGGATAAATGAGAGGCAGGAAAAAGAAGGGGTAATGTGATATACATCTAGAGGACATATTCAAGCAGACATCAAAAACCTTACAGAGTAGGTATGTTGATGGAACTTTGGATTAGTAGGTAGAGATACGTATCAAAATGTAAAGGATGATGAGATATAATGAAATTATGAGGGGAGAGAGCAAGAGCAATCCCATTGGGACCTCAGGTAAGTGTGGAGAGAGTTTTTAAATGTGTAGTGGTTAGAGGTGGTACGAATGGTTGGTGGGAGTGAGTTCCAGAGGCGGGCAAGGCTGAAGGATAGTAGGTGTTTACCTGGGGGGTAAGATGGTTTATGGACTTCTAGTAGGTTTTGATTGTTAGATCTTAATACTCTGTTTGGTAGGTGCATTTTAAAGGCAGAGGACAGGGATGGACAAAGAGAAGGACTAAGAATGAGCTTGTCTTGTGAAAGTCAGCTGTATATAAGTAAGATGATTAGGTAGTTCGAGCCAGTTTAGGGTTTGGAGAGAAGAACAGTGGTGTGTGTGGGACCTGTGTCCATTAGCGAATTTGGCGATTTTATTATAGCAGGAGGATAGCTGGTTTTTTAGAGAGGACTGAAGGTTGGTCAGTAGTGGGGCCCCATAGAGAAGGGAGGGGATGAGAAAAGAGGAGGCGAGTGTGATTTTGGAAGAGCTTGTGAGGTACTGATTTTGGCGGTAGAGCATACCTAGTTTTTGATGGGGTTTTTTTATATTTAGTTGTAGATGGGAGTTGTAGCTAAGCCTATTATCTATATGTACACCAAGTAGTTTTGTTTCAGTCACTAGTTCAAGGGGTAAGTTATTTTGGCTGGTAATTGAGAAAGAGTTTATGTTGAAGGAAGTGGATTTGGAGGGGGTAAGTACCATAAGTTTTGTTTTGGAGGCATTGAGTGCCAAGTGATTCTTTCTCATCCACTGCTCGGTAATTAAAAAAGCTTCCTGGGTAAGTGTTTGGAGCTGAGAGGAGGAGGTGGCAGAGCAGATAATAGTAGAATCATCTGCATATTGGATGATGTTTGCAAAAGGAATTGATTTATGGAAATCATTTATAAATATATTAAAGAGGAGGGGACCAAGAGTAGATCCTTGAGGAACTCCAGTGGGGGTACTAAGGAAAGGGGAAGTGGCCTTTTTCCTTTAACAGCTTGGTTTCTATTTGATAGATAGCTAGAGAACCAATTTATGGAAGACGGAGAAAGGTTAAGTTTTGACAGTTTGGTTAAGAGCAGATTGTGTGAGATAGTGTCGAAGGCCTTGGAGAGGTCAAGTAGTAGGGTAGAGACTATGTGGACGGAATCACGTGCAGTGTTAACAGTCTCAAGGAATGATAAGAGAGCTGTCATAGTGCTGTGGTTTGGCCTGAATCCATGCTGTGTAGGAGTTATAAGGTTGTTGTCCAATAGATGTGGCAAGAGTTGAAGGTGGACACATTTTTCCAGGATTTTAGAAATAGGGGACAGGATAGCAATAGGACGGAAGTTGTTGATGCTACAATTGTTACCTCCTTTATGTAGAGGGATGATGAATGCTTGCTTCCACAGTTGGGGCACAGTGCATTCATGAATAGATCGCTTGATTAGAATGCTGATGGGATAAGCAATAGCCTCTGCAGCTATGCTTAGGAAGTAGGAGGGAATGGTGTCAGGGGCATTAGTGCAAGGCTTCAGTTTCTGGAGAAGTTTCTTTATAGTGGAAGTGGGTGTAGGTTTTAGTGAGAATAGAGAGGAATGTGGAGAGAGAGAGTTTGAGGGGGTTGAGGGTGATGAGGCAGTTGGAGTAGTGGATATGGTGGAAGATAGGCAGTGTGATGTGGAATTTGGGATAGGGTTTTGGGTGGGAGAAGGAGGGGGTGTATTAGATAGTGAGGTGGAGGTTGTGAAGGAGGAGGTGAGTTTGCCAATGGAGTCGATGAAGAATGAATTAAACTGTGTAGCTAATTCTAAGTCAGGAGTGTTTGGGTCTGGGGTTGGAGTGTGTGGTTTGCTGGGGTTAAGGAGGGTGGATATCCCCTTCCAAAATCTTTGAGGGTTGGTTTTATTATTGTTTTGAAGTGTGAAGAAATATTTTTGTCTATCTGAGGTTATTAACTTTTTGACTTTATTTCGAAGGGTTTTGAATGCAATATGATGTTCTGGAGTCTTAGTTTTCAGATAGAGTCCCCAGGCTTTGTCTCTAAGTCGCATAGTTGCTAGTGTGAATTTGGTTAGCCATGGGGCGGAATTTGTTTTGATTCTTTTTGTTCTTAGAGGGGCATGGGAATCAAGTATTCTTAAGAAAGTGGAGTTAAAGTGAGCAACTGCTTCTTCTAATGGAAGTGTCTTTAGATTATTCCAATTAATAGCTTTCAGGGAGTCCACAAAGATTGATGGGCTGAAGCTTTTGTCATTACGAGTAGTAATGTAGTTGTGGGAACGGTATGAGATACAGGGAGTCGATGAGTAAAAGTAGGCAGATGATCACTAAGAGGGTCAGGAAGAGTACCGCTATCTGAAAAATAGTGGGGATGTGATACTAGAATCCAGTCAAGGATGGTGCCACAGGAGGGGTCTTTTGATGGATGAGTTATGGTATTGATTAGTTGGGTAAAGACACAAATAGGGATATATGTCAAATATTGTTGTTATACACTTAAAACATTGCTAGTTAAACAGTTATATGTATTAAACACATATTTTGAAGGAGTTGAAATCTGAAACACAAAGGTGTTGTCATTAGTTATTGACTTAAATCCTGAGATTATCCATGTCAATTGCCATAAGAATGAGGTACATGCCAAAATTATGAGCCAAACATGCATGGACATATGGACAAATATATATCTGTAAATGTAGACAGATAGACAGCTATATACACACACACACACACACACACACACATATATATATATATATATATATATATATATATATATATATATATATATATATATATATATATATATATATATATATATATATATATATACGTGTATGTTTACATATATATATATATATATATATATATATATATATACAAACACACACACACATACACACACACACACACATAACATAATTCTTCTACAAATTTATGTATATATATATATATATATATATATATATATATATATATATATATGTAAATACATGTCCCCTTCCACGATATGTGTGAGAGAACATCACACATATCAGTACACAACATATATATACAGCAGTACATGGGTGCAAAATAGACTTTGATGTGTGGTGTGTAACCCATTTTGGGAACACATCACATTTGTTTGTGAAGGTGGGATTTGTATGTTGGCAAAGGCTAGTAGACAAATTGTGGTATGTAGGTTGGGTCTGAAGACAGAAAAGACAACATACAGGGCTGGTATATGATGCATGTGGTGTGTAAACACCGTGGATGGGGAGTGTTGCTTGGAATATGTATGCCATTGATCCCCCATTTGGAAGTAATGGGACCAAGGTCCCCACCCATGGACAGTCATGACAGCATCTACATGGTCATAAAGGTGCCTGGGCTGTGGGCTGTGCAGGAAGAGCAAGCATGTCCAACCTGTGTATGTGTACTGCAGGGCTCCAGGTGACGGAGCACATCCCCCATGTCTCTGTGGAGCTCCCTATTCACCAGACCCTGAATCTGACTTTGGGTGACAGGGTTCTGTCTGTGTGTGCTCATGGGTGGGCACCATCTCCTGAGGTGGTTCCACCTGAAGGTAGTGCAGGACCAGTAGATGATAAGGTCCCATGGTGGGTCCTAGATGCAATGTGGCCTGCTAACATGGCCAGATGAGGTGGGAGAGGTGGTTCTGCTGGCAACTAACCCCTATACATGCTATTGTGTCACTGTTATGGAACATATGTGGGCTGTAATAGTCCACACAATCCCAGAACATGTCCAACAGCATGCATAGATATCCCCAATAACACAGAATGGCAGATGTGCAGCAATCACATAGCATGCATACCACATGCACATGTGGAACCATAGTGGCACTGACAATGGCATGAAGGTGAAATAATCTGTAACAGGCCAGCAAAGATAGTGTCCCCACAGGGAACGTGGCTACAAACACATAGTACAAAGCATGGTATAATACAACATATGTCCCAATGGTAAGTAAGTTGTCGACATACCAATTGCATTGTGTGAATGGTTTGTTGCAGCTGATATGGTGGGGGGAGACAGAGATGTGTATTAAGAACTATGGTAACCCTGCTGTATGAGTTGTTCAGACCTGTTTCCATTTTTATGTCTTTCAGGGAAGTTGGTCATGCCAGATTACCAGCTTTCGGTGCTGCAGAAACTGAGGTAATCCTGACACACCTGATACAGCACTACCCACTACATTTTGGCAGGGCAGCCCTGGATCAGCAGGAGAGGACCACCCTGTAGAACGATCTAGTCCACAGGGTCAATGATGTCGGCCTGCAGAACTGCAGTTATGAGCAGATCCGGCATCATTGTAGCGACCTGCTTCGCCATGTACATCAACGTGCAGCTGCTGTACGGGGAGACCACCTCACAACAGGGGGGGCATGCCATCCATCCACCCCTGACTTGTGTGGAGGAGCTTCTCAGGAGCCTTGTGTCACCTGCCCACCTGCAGAACCAACAACTGGCAGGGAGCATTGTGGAGGTGGGTGCCACCAACACACCGGCTGAGGAGCATGTAGGTAAGGTCCCAGGGCACATCATTAGACCATTGTTGTGTATGCATCTGCATCTGTACAGGTAGATCATGCATATCTGCGATGTCATATACATAGTCTGTTGCTGTGTAGTAGTAATAAACAGTTGTGCATAAGCTGTAGTATTGTAGACATCTACTGCTGATGTACCGTAATGCTGCACCCACTCTTTATGAATGCCACATCTGTGGCCACTTACATCAACTCTCTCACACTCTTATGTAGGTCCCTCCAGGATACCACCAAGGCAGCAGCCTGTAGCCGGTGAGTATAGTTTATGTTCATGCTTGCCAATACACCAGGCATGTAATAGCTATGGGATATTCCATGCACACATCTAACACACCTACCCATACTGCATGCTGTACATGTTCATGCTTTGTTGCTGTAAAATGCACTGCTTCACAGTGGAGACCATGATGGGGTATTGGAAGAGTACATCAGACACATGCAAGATAACTAACATCTTGTTATTGTGAAATGTGTCCACAGGGATGAGAAGAATGGCGGGACACATGGCCTACAGTAGGGACATTTGTGAAACAACACCCTCATATGGTGCTACAACAGTAAATATACCTGTATTACAATAGCAACCATTACAGATCGACACTATGGCATAACATAGTACTGTGGTCCATGAAATTAGCTGGTAGTAGGCTGTTGCACATAGTTTCACATTCTTGGGACACTGCAAACTGACACGTGTAGGCCATAGTTGCCAAGCATCTGCAAAAAGGCTGGAGGTGGGGAGGGTGTGTCATCATGACACAGCAGTGCACTGCAGCAGGGATCCTTCATATGCTAAGAATGGCTGTATCTGCACATAATCAGGTTCAGTAACTGTGGCAGACATAACCCTAACTCCACAGCAATAGTGAAGGCAGTGTGTGAACTCCAAGGGATGTGCACATGAGTAGACCTTGCAACCATGCAGAGTTGTGGGACATTGTAGGGCACCCCCCCATAGCCATGGTAAGGTCTGGTGGTTGTCAGTGTAATAGTCTTGTATTGGTCATACATGCACTGCTGATGTTGTGATCTGTAAACCAGACATCAGGTATTCACAAATGACATCTGTTCACATATCATCCCAGGTATGTGTCGCTCAAACACATAGGGGCTGTGAGCATTGGAGCTGACATAACTGACACAGTACTACACATGCAGCAACAGTTTGTACACCTGTGAGGTATGGTGCACAGTACAAGGCAGGGTGGAGAACAGGTCCACAATAATACTGTGTACATTGGTGCAGTGTTATCAAGGGGAAGGGACATTACCTACCAACACAGCCCATGCATCAAATGTGTTTGTGTGTGTGTGGGGTGTTTATTGTGTCTGTAAGTGCAATCTGGTGGAGTGCAGTGTGGTCAATGCATGTCAGATGTGTGTGTACATGTGTGTCTGTTTGTGTGGGTGTCCATGTATGCACATGTGATTGTGGGGTTGATCCCATGACAGTAATTCTCCTTGGGTCGTGCTGTACATGGACATTGAGTGACACATGAGACACCAGGAAAACTTGTCTGATATGTGATCACAGGACAACTGATAGTATAGCAAGGTCTGTAGCATGGAACATGCATTGGGAGGGAAAGTGCACACTAGGTATACACATCATATTGCCATCAGCAGATAGATAACCGATTACCCACGTATGCAGCACTACTGATGCAATGGGGAATTACCAGAGCACACCAGTGAGTGTATCCAGATTTACTGTAATTCACATGATAGGTTGATTATGCAGCAGATGTGGCAAGACTCTGGTGTGTGAAATATGTAGTGAACGTAGTAGCCCCTACCATATAGGGGCCATGTACTCGAAGACTGGACATACTCAGGGTTGACACTGGATGACAGCAGTGAGGCCATGTACAACCTACTCCACTCAAGTCAGGGAGGTGATGGAGTAACAGGTCACGTGTTGTGATCAAACGTGTAGGCATGGAGAGGAATGATATGTTAATGGGTAGTATTAATGAGTGTATGTTAGCAAGTGCCATGCAGGATGGGGAACATATGTAGCTGATTGTGGGACTGTCTGTAAACCCAGGGACAGGGAGGTAGTAAGGTGGACTGTCAGTGTGTGTGGGTTTATGTATGTGTGTGTGTGTGTGTGTGTGTGTGTGTGTGTGTGTGTGTGTGTGTGTGTGTGTTTGTGTGTACATGTGTGTACTGTTATTCAATGTTCTACAGGTCTTAAAGTGCATGTTTGTTTCCCCCAAAGGTGGCAAGGTGGATCAGGATCCCTCCTGCATGCAATTTGAGGTCGGTGTCCATACAGACACCGATGATGATGATGATGGTACTGTTGAGGCACAAGTGGGGTTGTCAGAAGACGACACTGCGCCATCATTTATCATCACCCTCCTAGCCACGCCAAGCCTGCACACAGTTACAGTGCACATACACACCCCATCACCAGTGGCCATAGCAGAGGGACAGTTGGTGGTTGGTGCCAGTGCCCAGGAGAGTGTGGTTTCCATGCCGACTGTGCCAGGTCACAGTTGGCATAGCCAGCTGTCCGGCAGGGCACCACATAGGCTTATGTACCATGGTGCTCATGGGAGGGCTACTGGTCATCATGCCCCTGGCAGAGGCACCACACCTGGTACCACCAGGTGCATGTTTCAGGCTGTCATGGAGGCACAGCACGTATGGAAATACATACCAGACAGGGCCTGAGGCTGCAAAGGGCTGCTTTCTCAGCTGTAAGTGACAACATCTGTGAACTTGCTGCTGCCCTCTGTTAACAGAACAAAATCATAGATAGATGGTCTGGTGAGATGGTGGGCCTCCTCAACCGTGATATGTCTGTGCTTGAAAACTTGGTGGGAGTGGTGCGATGGTCACGTGAACGTAGGCCAAAAACACTATCAGCTGGCGGTCGATGTGGACATGCTAGGATGCCAAGCCACTCCTGTAGTGGCAGTACCAGCCCCAGCACATCACTGGGGTGCTGTCCACACCACACCACAGCAGGCCTCGTGCACATGGCACTGGCCAGTCCCAGGTAGGACATGGTTCCAGTGGATATCTGTCATCATTAGGGGAGAGTAGCACATTAAGGTCTATACCTGCACGTGCCCATGGAACACCTGGCAGGCACAGTCAGCGTGTCCACGGCCGGAGGCAGTGAACTGCACACACTGCCAGGTATGGTCTGCAGCTGTCAAAACACACCTGTATAGGGCAGCCACATGACAGACCTGTGTGCATGCATACCCACACACTATGCAAACACACCTAGGGCAACCCCATACCGACACACACCACATCACCATGCCCCAATCAAAGAATTAAACTCCTCACCCACACACATGGTGTCAAATGCATGGACCACCCTTGGCCTCCAGCAAACCAGCAACATACCCTGTGCATATGTTGATACCTGTGCCACATCCCTGTCATCCATAACATCGATGCAGAGGCAAAGACAGAATAATATGGTTCTGATGCACACAGTGACTGTAATAGAGTGCAGCAATCTACTGCAGTGTAAGATGTTGTCAGGAATAATGTGCAATGCATACATGTCAGGTAGTGTAGCAATCCAGCTATGATGCATTTCAGCTGTTAGTAACACTGATTGATTGTGATCTCCATAATGTTATCCATTTGTGTTGTAGGTGTACATGTGTCAGCAGGAGGATAGTCTGCAGTCATATTCCACAAGGGTTATGGCACTGTGGTGACACAATGGCTGTGACATATCCAGTGTACAGTTGCACACTTGTCACAGGTTTTTATAACAGTTATTGCCTGTGCCACATTGACATGTGACCCGCTGGGAGATGTATAATCTGCAACCTTATGTCAACCCATCCACATACACGCACATCCTTACTTGGCAAAACTGTGACTAGACCCCTACCTAGGTATGTAGTGCTATTGAACTGTGTGGCTTTCATTGCACACACCACACAATGTTTAGGGTGAGGTGTGTACCAGGTTACATGTTACATGCAGAACATCCACAGACATGTACAATATGGTAATGGGGGATGTAATGGTTGTATATGGACAATACAAAGTGTGTCATACCATCATATACACATTGATAGACAATTAACAGGCAGACATGGGCTTATTGGTGCTAACTAACTAGTCCTTGTGTCCAATGTGTTACAGGTAGACTGAACACAGCACATGCATAACTGGGCTGTATTGTGATATCAGTTACCTGTATGGTTGATGGTGACAGTGGTCACCAGAAAGTGGTATGTGGGACATATACTGGGTGTACCATGGTGTAATGACAGTGTACACAGCACCCACATCCCCCAGTGGATATTGTATGTACTGGAACCCATTATGACACTCTGACATACCCACTATCACACATTGCCCATGAAGGCAATGCAACCCATTGTATATCACAACAGTGGTACTACAAGGATATGCATCTAATGCACATGCCACAGGCATAGTAGGGTGTTGCATTGCCATGCTTCACCTATGGGCAGTGACAACACTATCTGTACTACTGTGTGGCAATGTATAGTGTAATAGGAGTATGTGGCCTTGGAATGATGTACCCTACAGATATGCAGACATGCACACATACACACACTTGGCAGACCTCAATGGGTTTCCCATGCCTATTGACCGATTTGTAAAACAGTGTTGTGCTGGTACTGCAAGGCACATGTAGCCATTAGGGAGAAGAGTGTAACAGGGTACATGGCATGTCCAATACAGCAGCAGCCACATCTGACTATGGCAATGGGTGTTGAGGTGGTTGTGAAGGCCATCATGGAATTCCCAACTACAGATGTACTAATCCACATACACTGCTATCCTCAATAATGCACACATACATGTGTCAGTACTGTGGTGCATTACTGCAGGTGGTTATAGCTGTGTACCTGGCTATTGTCCCTGGAGAAATTGGCTGTGTAGGGGGTGTGTGTACATTGCTATCATGCCACCTGCGATGTGCCAGCAGGCAATCTATTGACAGACACCACATTAGTGACCGTCAGGGTGAGAGTGACATGCATCAGCCAATCCTCTGGGTGCCTTCTGCACATGGCCATTGAAGTGATCCAGTTGACATGTATGCAACATGTAGTACAACACATGGTTAGTGTCTGTGATGGAGACCTGTACCCAAGCATGTTCTGTTGACTGTGGTAGTGTAGTGCAGGTACCCATGACATGTAGCCCATACAGGGTGTTGTCTCCTGTATGTGACAGGTAGTACACAGCTGGCCAGACATGTCAGTGTCAATCAAGCATAGGTTGTCTGTACGTATCCCAGCTGGATACCTGGCATCTGCACATCTGTAGAAGGACTGACAGACATCAGTTTGTCAAGTAGCTATGCAGTAGGATGAATGTGTTGACAGATGGATGTTTGACAACAATATGTATGCCATTACTACATGTTGTAAGCCCTCACTAACATGTGCTGTACAGACGGTACTCTACAGTTACATTCCACATGTCTGATTATTATCCAGTAGCGGATATATACGGTGACACAGCCCACACACCAGGAACATGACAGTGAGGCCTCACAGTGCAGCTATGCCCTCAGGTGTGCTTGTTGTCAGTAGTAATGTTAGCACTCTACCCTTGCCTGGGAAAGCACTGTCAACATTAGTAATGCCATGTTACACTACATGCCAGTGTGACAGCACGTACCCTGGGTTGCTACTGCTGCATGTAACACATTCACATGGATAACAGTGCTGTGCAGGTCTCATATACTTGTGTGTCCCAGACGTTACACTCAAAACCCTTTGCTACTGTAATGACAGCACATAGACACATGTACTGTACATGGCATTACATACACTTATTACAGATGTAATTTCCCAGGTTTTGACATAGCCTTGTATGTTAAGCAGAGATAGCCTCTGAGTAGACAATATGCCACAGAGTATAGCTGGATGTTTTCTAGATGGTCAGCATAGGGCATCTGCTTTAGGCCTGTGATTCTAATAGTGAGGTATTTCCACGGCCTTCCCAGCTGTCGCAGATGTGTTGTGAGATACATACCAAACAGGACATTCTACTCTACACTGGGTGTAATGAGGGATGAGTACAGTGGGACAACTACCTCCTTTTTTCTGGATAAAAAGCCCACAGTGATAAGGTGTGCCACATAGAAGGATTTCCTTACTGTTGTGGCAATGTGGTTAATAAAGGTGAGACCACTGTCCACCTGTGTCCCTATGTCTGTCATCACACTTTCGGTGTTTAGTGTACTGCTAACTATGTGGCAATTCATGGGTACATGGTATTTCCAAAGGGGATAACTATACATTACTTGGCATTAAGCTTGGGCCCATGGCCCTGGTACCAATCATCTGTTTCTGTAATGCCCTGTTGTAAAATATCCACATCATTTGGGGATGCAATAATGGCTCCCAGTTTGCAGTCATCTTAGAACTTTGTTAGCCAGAGTTCCGTAGTGTTGGCCTGTACTTCAGAGAAGTAGATGCCAAATAAGACCAGTCCCAGGATTGAACCCTGAGGTACTCCACTTGTCACTTGTCTGGAGCTGGGATTGGAGATGGCTACTTTTACAGTATGGGATCCATCAGTAAGTCAGTTGGCAACCCATCGAGTGACGCAGGAGTTTATGGCCAGATTTGTAAGTTTAACTATGTCTCCAGAGTGGGGGATGGTGTCAAAGGCCTTGGCCAAGTTCAGATAGGCTGTGTGGACCACCTTACCCTCTTCCACAGCTCCGGAGACTGATTCAAAGTAGTCAATCAGGTTCAGGAGACAAGATTGGCCTTTCACGAGTCCAACCTGGGTGGGGTCCAGTGTTTGATGGTTGCCAGTGTCTTTGTTTATATGTTCCATGATAATGCATTCCATGCCCTTGCAGATCAGGCTCATCAGACTGATGGGACGGTAGTTCCCAGGATCCAAGGTGGATCTCTCCTTGTGGAGTGTGATAACTGTAGCTGTGCGCCACTCAGTGGGATCGAAGCCTGAGGTGAGGCTATGATTAAACATGACACTTAGATAAGGTGCAAGTTTATTTTGTAGTTCATGTAGTACACAGCCCGGGATGTCATCTGGTCCCATGGATGCTATATTCCCAGCTGTGGAGTGTGCAATTTCTACCTGTGTGGCCATGATTACTGGAATTTGGCAATCTTTTGGTACTGAGATGGGCCCTTTAGGGGGTGAGGGATGGGTGAATGTGGCACTAAATCGATCTGCCCGGATATTGGCAAACTCCTTGGAATCAGTATATTTAATGCCAGTCTGTTGTAGCTCAGAGCAGTTCTGAGCATTGCAGTTTAGATTCTGGACATGTCTATAGAATGCCTTGTGGTTGTCTTTGGAATCTTTGGCAATTATATTTACGCAACAAGCTTTGGAAGATTTTGAGGGATCTCAGCTGCTTACTGAGGCTGGTAAATGAGCAGTTTGCATTTGGGGATTATCCTTTTTTCTTCAACAGTTTCTTCCTTCTGTTGTATAGTTTGTTTATGGCAGTGGAGTACCAGATTGGCTTCCTTTTTTTGAGGACAGCATCTTGGTTCTATTTGGGATGGCACAACTCATGCATGGGTGGATGTGCTCATACAGTGCCTTAGTGTAGGATTCACCAGTTGCACTTTCAGCTCCTGTCTCCATGAGTGACATGAGGTTTGTCACTTCTGACTTGAGTAACATGATGTTGGCTTTGGAGAGGGTTTTTATGGAGGTTTCCTTACTGGCAGATGGAATGATGATGTCAGCGGTGATTACCTTATGGTCAGACCTGACCAATGAGGGGTAACCACTGGTGTGGAGCATCTTTCTCCCATGTTGATAATGACCAGGTCTAGTATATTGGAGCCCCTGGTTGGACAATGGATTAGTTGATCCAGGGGGTAGGAATGTATGAATTCCAGGAACCATTAGTAAAAAGTGTTGGTACCTGAGTAGTTTTCCCAGTTAATGGTAGGGTAGTTGAAATCACCCAGTATTATGGTGTTTGGTTGTATCTTAATATTGTCCAGTATGTTTATAAAGGTGTAGTGAGAATCTTGGGGTATGGTGTGGGATCTGTAGCAAGCTACAATTTGGATTGCAGTCTTATCTAGTGTTAGTTGCAAGTGGAGATTCTCAGATGCATTGTGTTGGGAACTAGGCTGGAGGTGTGAATAACCTTGGTGAATATGGACACCCCTCCACCTGTAGTGTTGTGGCCTTGGTTTGGTGCCCAAAATGTGTGATAAGAGCTGTAGCCTGGTATTACAGGTGTGCTCTCTGGAGCATTGAACCAGGTCCCATTTACTGCACAGATATCGATGTTCCCCATTTGTAGGTGTGCTTCAAGAGAGTGCCTTTTTAGGTTTAGACTTCTAGCATTGAATAGCCTTACCTTCAGTTTTGCATGCTTGCATCTGTTACAGTGGTGGTTTTGTCCTTTGAACCTTGCCTAGATAGAGCACTATGGGGCTTCCAAGAGCTGTAGCCAGTAACCTGAATCCCAGGGGAAACAGGTGCAGACCATCTCTGGCAAAGCATCGTTGTTTGTCAATCATGTCGTCCCAGTTAGACAAATACTGGATCCCCTTTGAATGACATCAGAAGCTTAGCCACTTGTTGAAGTCATTGCTGTGTATATGTATATGAGTGCTTATATGTATATATATATATATATATATATATATATATATATATATATATATATATATGTACATATATATCTCCATATATGTATGTGGATATGTATATGTCCATATATGTATGTGGATATGTATGTGTGTATATATCTATATAGATATGTGGATTTATGTGTACACATATATGTTTATCATATGTCCAGAACATGGAGTGGAGTCCTACCTCAGCAACAACAGTCCCAACCCCTTAGTGCAAGGGGATGTTATGGATATATTGCAGGTATATATGTAGACTGTTGCTACTGTCATATGGGTGTCTTAACAGACATGTTGGGTGTGGGAGGTCACATCTGCTGTAGACATGGCACCATTGGCTATGGACAGATATCCTAAGGGCATCATAGTACAGTACCACTGCTAACACAGTAATGATCCTGTGGACTACAGCAGGGATATAACCAATATATGTGGACAGTCTGGCACCCTGTGGGCAATCCAGAAGTGTACACATGACCCTTCATGTGAGACATGTGGACCATGCCTCCCAATGTGGATGTTACCAGCCATGTACATAGGTATATCATGACAATACTGGAGTACATATGCCCACACAGTGTATGCCCGCACACACGCCAGTCTGTCCTGACACATAATACCTGGTGGTGCTGAGTTCACATGGCCACATACTACCCAGTAGATAGTGACATACATCTGTACAGCATACAACTGCTTTGTCAGAAATACACAACAGTTATACTGGCCTGGCAGCAATATGTCTTGTAAATAACTGGACATAACAGCACACTGGGTAATTACAGTAGGCTGCTAGGCATGTCACAAAGCACTGGGCAAACTACAGGCAGAGTGCCACAACACTGGACTACATATTGTATGGGGGAATACACATGTACCTGCGATTATAGTGGACTCGACATGCAGGTCACAGCACAGTGTAACAGACACCTGTGCAAAAATGCATACCCACATCCAATGTCAATACAGCCACAGGCAAATATGATACACAAGCTTAATATGACACTATAACGACTGTCTGATAAACACCATCCTCATATGTGCCACTCACACACTAACCCTACATACACTGGTCATGGCACAGTGTGGTCCGATGGCTGTCTGTGGTATGGGACATGTGTGTGTCTGGCCCTACAGACATGTGAGCAGCATGTAACATCAGATAGAAAAGGACCGAGAACAATGGTGTCTACCACAGTCTGTACAGAGCCCAAGGTTCGTAAGCACAATACACATACTGTTGTCAATCATCCTAACTCAGGGGTCTGCAACCTGCGGCTCTGGAGCCACATGTGTCTCTTCCACCTTGTTGTAGTGGATCCCTGTACCTCTGAGGCTTAATGGACACTCTACAGCACAAAACACACACACACACACACACACACACACACACACACACACACACACACACACACACACACACTTATACACTTAGTTATCTTATATTTAGTATAACTATATATGAAACAGTATATGCTCTGCTATCTTCATTTTAGGAGTCAGATAACTGTTGTGCCTCCCGATGAATTTAGTGTGGTGGGTGAGGGATCAGGAATGGGCCTTTGGATAGTGAAGGTTGCAGACCCCTGACATACATACACAGACCACAGTACTGTACACACAAACACAGAATGTCCAAGTAATGTCCTCAGAAAAGAACCCTACTACACACAACATGTCCAGCAGTCTGTTATCTGACCGGCTTGTTACCAGATATGTTTTCAATAAATAATGGTGTACAGAACATATGTACCATATATATGTGGGCTTCATCTACACAACACATGTGTGCACCTCTGCAGTCTAGAGGTCAGTGTATGTAACAGTGTTATATGCCCCTGTAAGTCAGTGTATGGGGGAGGTATGCACCATAAGTATCCTAAGGTGTTACAACATGTGAGGAATACCAGTAGTAAGCTGCCTTAAGGTATACAGATATACATTACCATATATTTCACCTTGTGAACATTGCTGCATTGCTGGCCTACTGCTTACTGCCATCAGTGTGATTGTGATGATCTCAGTCATGTATTTTTATGCAACAGATAACGCCCATTCTGTCAACCTAGGCCTTTTCCCCCTAGGGATTGTGTGCAAAGTGTATTTAGAGGCCACTGAGCTATACATCTGCATTACATATGGTTGATTGCTTGTTATCCTGTGGCCCAGTTTGTCTTTCCTGTTGTACTACTGACCTTGGCATGGATACCAACAAATGTGATGTTTCCGGATTACTATAATACATGATCTGTTTGAGAGTTGCATTACTCTGTTTGTATGTATCTCAAAGCATAATCAGCTACATGACATGTCATATACAACTGTAATAGTATACAAATAAACCTTTCTTATGTATACAAACCTGTGTGTTGTGTTACATCCTTTGACTTCTCCGTGGGTATATGTTTCAGGCAACAATTGTCTTTGGTATGGGTGACTCATACGCTGTCCATTGGATGAGGTTGCAACTGTAAGGATACTGGCTGTTCAGTATAGTCTGCACCCTCTGATTATGTATCTTCTTAGACATATCTCTGTGTATGTATGCGCAGTTACATACATATCTATATATGTGTATGTGTGTGTGTGTGTGTGTGTGTGTGTGTGTGTGTGTGTGTGTGTGTGTGTGTGTGTGTGTGTATATATATATATATATATATATATATATATATATATATATATATACATATATAAGTATCTGCACACGTATCTGTGTATATATATCTTATGACTGTTTATTGCTTACACATTGTACATTCACTATGGTAGCTTGACTGTACTGCATGATATGTTATCAATACCAGCCTGACATAATACAGTTGGGATGGCTTACTGTTAACATCTTGTGGCCATGTAGTGTCAGGTCCTGGTTATGGCATTTGCAACAGTTGGTATTTTATTACAGGGCAGACCTGTTCTGCTGGGTGGGGGGAGGGGATATTAATACATGTAAGACTTATGTTGCTTGAGCCCCCTTACCCCCATTAACAGTGCCTGTGTTCATATATGTCTTTATGTTCTCTATTATATCTATAGATATATATCTGTTTATACATATATATATATATATATATATATATATATATATATATGTGTGTGTGTGTGTGTGTGTGTGTATATATATATATATATATATATATATATATATATATACACACACAAACACACACACACACACACACACACACTCACAAACACACACACACGCAAACATTCATCTAGATGTAAAAGTACATTTCCTGTACTGTTGAATGATTCTGCTAGATGATATGTTTGTGGAAACATCAGGGCTATGTTTGTCTGCTATCGCTTAGTGGTAAATCACATTGGCTTTGGTATGCAGGCTCTTGAGTTCGAGCCTTGCAGAGGCTGTATATTTTGTTGCTGGGTAGAACAAGGGATGTAGGATACAGAATGATTAAGGCACTTTTGAGCAGTTGTAAGTGGATTTGTGCCAGGGTAAGCACTGCCTACACAGGTTAAGCAATTTAGAAGCTAACTGAGTGTAAGAAACTGTAACTGGAAGTTAGCAGTGCTTAGCTCCACGCAAACCCGTGCAATCCTGCTTACAACTGCTTTAAATTGCCTTAATCACTCTGTATCGAACGGCCCATGTTCTACCCAGAAACAAAATAAACAGCCTCTGCAAGGCTCGAACACAGGACCATGCGCACCATAGGCAACATGATTTACCACTAAGCTATAACAGATACACATAAATCTGATGATTTCAGAAACATATCATCCAGCCCAGTCATGCTACAGTACAGTCTAGATGTATGCGTGTGTGTAAATATATTAATATCGAAACAGATACAACATATCTATATATGTCTATATATATATATATATATATATATATATGTGTGTGTGTGTATATTTAGAAATATATACATATATATAAATATATAAGAACATATATGCATGCAAATGTCTACATCGACACATATATATATGTCTACACCTATATCTCTACATATACAAAGCAAGGTACATATATGTACGCAGATATATATATCTATGTACGTATATACGGACATAGTCATATACATGTAAGCAGATATATATATAGCTATATAGGTATATGTGGCCATACATCTGTAGATAGCAATGGTAGATTAACAAAATCAAATTTGTCCACATGCACCGTTAATGGGGTTGAGAGGCCCCAAACAATATACTTCTTGTATGAATAGGCATACCCCCTCACAGTCAAACACGTCCACCCTGCAATAAACTACCAAGTGTTGCAGATCCCATAACCAGGACATGACATGACATTCGCGCAAGATGTTAACAGTATTACATCCCACCTGTATGATGTCAGGCTGGTATTGGTAACATATCATGCAGTACAGTCTGGCTCCCATAGGAAATGTAAAATGTGGAAGCTATCAACATCCCCAGGATACATATACACAGACACATATATGCAGATACAGATATATATATATATATATATATGTATATATATTTACATGTATTTACATATACATACATATATATATATATATATATATATATATATATATATATATATATAGATATACATGTGACTATACATAAACATGCAGAGATATGCACAGTAAGATACATATGTAGAAGGTGCACAAAATGCCTACAGTTCACACCTGAACAACTGGACACTGTATGGGCCACCCATACAAATGACAATAATTGCCTGCAACATATACCCACAGAGAGGTCATAGGGCAAAACACCACACACAGGTTTGCAGAAATGTAAAACCTTTATTTGTGTACTATTACAGTTCTATATACTATTGCTACTGTAATTGGGATTGTCTTCACAGACGTGTGTGGGAGGTCACATCTGCTTTCCACATGTGTGCCATTGGCTACTGACAGACATCCTAAGGACATCATAGTAAAGTACCGCTGCTAGCATGTACTGCCACTGCCGACTGCAGCAGAGATATTGGCCAATATGAGTGGGCATTCTGACACACTCTGTACAGTCCAGAGGTATACACAGAACCCCTTAGTGCAAAACATGTGCACCATTCCTGACAATATGGATGTTAACAGCCATGTAGATGAGTATAACACATAATAACTGGTATACATATGCCACTACAGGTTATGCATTCACACCCCCCTTTCTGGCCTAACATGTAATAATCACTGGTACAGGGGTGCCATTGTCACATACTACCCACTAGATATTGACATACATCTGTACAGCATCTCATTGCTCTGTCTGACATACATGACTGTTAAGAGAGGCCCAGCAGCAGTACATCTGGCAAGTATCTGCACATGACATCTCACTGGGTAAGTACACTAAGCTGCTAGGCATGTAACAATGCACTGTGCAGGCTACAGACAGACTGGCTCAACACTGGCCTTCATCTCCTATGGGGGAATGCACATGTACCTGAATATATAGCAGGCTGTATAGGCATGTCACAGAACAGGATAAGATACAACTGTGTGAAAGTGCATAACCACAACCAATGAGAACACAGCCACATATGGCAAGCTAGCATAATATTACAGTATATGGACTATCTGTTCGACACAATCCTCATATGTGCCACTCACACACTAACCCTACATATACTGGGCTGCTACACAGTTTGGTCTGATGGCTGACTGTGGTATGGGACATGTGTGTGTATGGCCCTACAAACATGTAAGCCAATATGGTAACATACTGTTGAGCAGCATGTAACATCAGATAAGACGGGACCTAGGATGATGACAACTACCACAGTCTGTACACAGGCCAAGATACATATTAATACACACACTGTCGACATTCACCATAAGTACACATACCTCAGTACTGTACAAAAAACCACAGTATGTCCAGGTTATATCATCAAATATAACCCTACTGTAGATAACATGTGTAGCAGTTTGATATCTCACTAGCTTGTTATCAGATATGATGACCCTAATTATGGTGTACAGCAAATATGCACCTCTTAATGAATGACATATGTACAAAGGTTGACAGTTGTGGCTGGAAGCACATACACAGGGCCAATATTGACACATTGCTGTGATGACATCATACATTTACTGTTGTAACAGGGTTTGTTGCAACATATGTCCTATGAGGGATATGAAGTCAGTAACCATCATGGCTTTCACCCTCTACAGACTGCAATCCTCACACTACCTTCTGCAGTTCACAGATACATGTTCTGTGGGTAACACATGACACCAAAGGCACCACACACTGCCTAGTCTGCAGATGACCCTACAGATGGGGAGCCCTCATAAACATACAACTGACATGACAGGTATTAATACATGTAGGACAGCCATATCCGCACACACCCTGTTAAACCAACATTACTCTGAATGCGGTATAGCAGCACTTGCAGTCTGTAGTCAGGTCAGGCACATCCCCCTCCTGTGTGTTGGCCTGTTTCCACAGTGTATGCTGTCAGAGGTAAATCCCCACTCCATCTGAGATGCTGCTTGCCAAACAACAGAACGAGTTTCTGCTCACAGCGAATGAAAAAGATCAACACAAACATGACATTCCTAGATATTGGAGTGTGTTTACATGCAATTGGCTATGGGAATGTTATCACAGCTGTTCCACATGCAATCTGCTAGGGGAGGGCTGTAATTTGTGCAGAAACCATCAGCAGATCATGAGCATTACCTAAAATACACATGCTGCTGCCTAAGAAAAGCAGGTATACGTCTCCACATCCAGCAGTGAGGGAGTGAGAGAGGCAGACAGAGGCATCGACAAGTCAGGGAGGGGTGAGAGAGTAAAACTTAAGCATGTTTGTTTCACATACCTACCAGCACAGGGTATCAAAACCCTGATGACTGTGTAGTGCTATCACATGTCCATGCAGTTGTTGGATGCGCCACATAGGTTACCTGTTGTGGAGTCCGCAGAACATATATGTGATGGTGTGTGACATCTGCAGCAGGGATCTGGTAGCTATACGGTAGGGGATGTACACGTGCCTGTACACATGAACAGGTGCCAGCATCAGCACAGCCATACTCTCACAGGGATGCACACATATTGACACACTTGGCAGGGCCAGGGATACAGCTCATCACTAGTGAGATTGCCACGACACATTACTGTGCAGGTATTACATGCACCACACTGGTCATACGGAGGTTATATGGGCAAAGGGTATGGAGAGGTGTCTGACATCAGACAGCATGCTTCAATATTCCACTGGGGGTTGTAGTGAGTGTGGATGTGATCATATGCATCATACAACATACATACGAACACACAAGGTGCCAGTACTGACATCCATGGGTGCATTTCTGCATGAGTATGTGGTGGTCTACTGTGCCAGATGGCTATACAAGGCTAGGTGATGGGTAAACCTTGGCATCAGGCCACATGACAATGGTCTTCATTGTGGCTCAGGCCTGTGGTTTCTGCATTTGCCCACACAGGTGGGTATTGTATCCACCATCCAGTCACCTGGGTGGCTATTGTGTGTGGCCAATGCTGTGCATCACATGCCATGTATGTGTTCTCTAGTCCATGACATGGATGGTGTCTGGGATGTGCACACCTCCCACATGCATGCACAGTGACATGTGGAACTGTACCTGGGTGTCAGGCCCATATTGTGTACACAGATTATCATCAGATATGCCAGTGTTGGCCATCTGTGGCATGAAGTGGTAATGGACAGCAGGTTAACCTTGCACCTACATTGATAGCATGCTAATGGCATTCCCTGGCATCAGTGGCATCTGTCCATACAGGGCATGTTTTTAGGTATGGTATGTCCTTTGTGGGTCACATGTGATGGCACCACAGGTGTTGCAGGTGTCCAGTGGGGAACATGGGGAAGGTCACTGTCTGCATGTATGTGCCTATTGGACAGATGGACAGGGTGCCATTCCCTCTGTAGACCACTGTAATCACTCCATAGTTACTATCAGTCGCCAATATGCAGTGTACTACACACATATTGGCTGTTGCCTCGGCATGTGTTTGTGTGTATGTGACATGGGTTGAGAGTGTGCTCTGGGTAATACTAGGGTTGCTATCTGTGATTGCCTGGCCATGATGTCACATGTATGAGTATGGATTTGCACCCCAGCCTCTCAGCTATTTCACATCTGTTATCCCTGTACAGTGGACATTGTGATATAGGGCCACCATAAAAGACATTTGCAAAACCCACCCCACATTGGGCCCAGATGTCACACACTCACACCCACCTCCACACAGGATACAAGTTACACACACCTGTCATGTTTGGGAGTTGAACCCCTACCTATCTAGTTTATTAAACTACAGCACTACACAGTTATAGCACATGCCACAGAGATTACTGGAGTACTCTTTCCCAAAAGGTGTATTTCACATTGGATGACATCAGCAGGACTGCCAAAGTAGGCCATTGGACATGTACTGAGTGTGACTAGCCTAAAATGCATTGCTCTCCCCACATGACATTAAAACACACACAAAACATCCACAACCAACATGTGTGGGTATAGAACTCCTAACAGAGGTCTGTATCACACTACTGCACGGAGCTGTTATAGGACGCACCACAGGGATTACTGGAAACCTCTTTCCCCAAAGGTGCATTTCACAT
Source organism: Protopterus annectens (assembly GCF_019279795.1). Lineage (NCBI taxonomy): Eukaryota > Metazoa > Chordata > Ceratodontiformes > Protopteridae > Protopterus > Protopterus annectens. The sequence continues at coordinate 1,040,697,376 of NC_056746.1, forward strand.
TGGTTGACATCAGCAGGACTGCCAAAGTAGGCCATTGGAAATGTACTGAGTGTGACTAGCCTAAAATGCATTGTTCCCTACACAGACATTGAAACACACACAAAACATCCACAACTGATATGCATGGGTATAAAAACCCTAACAGGGGTCTATATCATACTACAGCAGTACGCAGTTAGGGCGCGCACTACGGAGATTACTGGGCTACATCCTTCCCAGAGGTGTATTTCTAGGTGGCTGACATCAGCAGCCTTGCCAAAGTAAAGCATGCAAATTGTATGGAGTGTGACTACCCTAAGAAGCATTGCTTTCTACACAGACAGGGTCAGACAGACCCACACACAAACTTGCCATGTCTGGGAGTAGAACAGCTACCTACCTAATTTATCACACTACAGTAGGTTGCAATTACAGGATGCGCTACATAGATTATTGTGCGACATTTACCCAGAGGTAAATTTCTAGGTGGATGACATCAGCAGCCTTGCCAAAAATGAGCATTTGAATTGTAGGGAATGTGACTACCCTAAAAAGCATTACACACACACACACACACACACACACAAAGTTGCCATGTTTGGGAATTGAACTCCTACCTAACTATTTTATCACACTACAGCAGTATGCAGTTATGGGATGTACCACAGAGATTACTGGGGTACAACCTTTCCAGGGATGTATTTCTAGGTGGATGACATCAGCAGCCTTACCAAAGTGGAACATTTCAATTGTAGGGAGTATGACCACCCTAAAATTCATTACTCTCTACAGAGACAGAGTCAGACAGACACACACCCACACACACACACACAGTTGCCAAGGCTGGGGTAAGAACTCCTACCTAACTAGTTTATCATAATACAGCAGTTATGGGATGTGCCACAGAGATTACTGGAATAGAATTCTCCCAAAGGTGTATTTCACAGTAGATGACCTCAGCAGGCTTGTCATAGTGGGGCTATGGGGAGGGCATTGTGTGTGCATTGGCCATAACCCATTCATCTAGGGGTTGACACACCACCTGCGGGCACAACCTGGGTCATGTTCCACAGGTACATGTATACAGCTGCTAGATGACTACTTCCTTGAGCAGTCATGTTGCACAGGTAGCACATTCACCACATACTCTGTAATGGTGACAGATACCAGTGGCTAGTATCTGCAGTCTGTTACATCAGACCCTCTTGTGGTTGTGGTCCTTTGGCTGTGTGCTGGGTGAGAGAGCCCTGGATGGCTCCTTGTCACAGTCACCCTCTTCCACACATCTATGTATGTCTAGCTTTGGCTTATTATAGTGTGTTGTCCTTGCATATATGCCTTTATTCCTATCCACTGTGTGTGCAAAGCATGTGTGATGCATACTGAGGAGTGTCTGCACTAACATCAGTGGCTGCCAGATATGTCTGGTCCACTAGTGTTTGCAGACATGGCCTTCATAGTGTGTGATCATGCCCAGTATGACCTTTCAGTATGCTGTTGACTGACATTGCCTTCATTACTCTTAGTATGTTGGCATGCCCAGTATGGCCGTCTGTATTGAATGTGTGGATCAAGTCCAGGTAGTTTGTACTGCAGTACTGACCTTTGAGTTGTACACCTACTGGTAGCATGCTGGCTCTGCAGGGTATCCGTCAATCATTTGGCATGGACTGTTACTACATTTCTGCATAGGATGGTGGGGCATAGCTGACTATTTCTACATTTCTACACAGGATTGGGGGGGCACGCCTGACTGTTAGTATATTTGTACGCAGTATGGGGGGGCACACCTGACTATTTCTACATTCCTACACAGGACTGGGGGGCACACCCGATGGTTACTATATTTCTACGTAGGATGGGGGGCACACCTGACTATTAGAAAATTGTTACACAGGATTGGGGGGCACACCTGACTGGTGCTATATTTTTATGCAGGATGGGGGCACACCTTACTATTTCTGCATTACTACACAGGATGGGGGGGGGCACACCTGACTGTTACTAAATTTCTATGTGGGATGGGGGGGCACATCTGACTATTTCTACATTTCTACACAGGATTGGGGGGACACACCTGACTGTTACTATATTTCTACGTAGGATGGGGGGGCACACCTGACTATTTCTACATCAGTACACAGGATGGGGGCCCACCTGACTGTTACTATATTTCTACGTAGGATGGGGGGGCACACCTGACTATTTCTACATTTCTACACAGGATTGTGGGGGGGCACACCTGACTGTTACTATATTTCTACGTGGGATGGGGGGGCACACCTGACTATTTCTACAGTTCTACACAGGTTTGGGGGTGGGGCACACCTGACTGTGACTACATTTCTACTTCGGATGGGGGCACACCTGACACTTGTACACATTTGCTAGGACTGTAATGGTATGTTGGGTACTCCATTTCAGTCTGTATTCTTACCTATCATGCTGGCTAGAGGCAGACCAGTATACTACATATATTAGCTTTTAATTACCTACATATTAGTTTCTGACTTCCTACCCTTCAGAACTGACATCCCACTGCCTGACCTGCTGCAGTCTGTCTGTGTAGGCCTGAGGAGGGGGTTACCCATAGGCCTCATTCAGAGGCCATAGCACAGTCTTTGTTTGTGTTTGTCTACATCGGTCCTGCTGGCTGTGACTGTTGTTGGGTATGTGACCCCCCCTCTGACTGGCATGTGTGAGTCACTTACCTTGTGGGTGTCCCAGTATTCAGGGTGGTGCTCCAGGGCTGCCTATGTCAGATGCACATAGTACACTCCTTACACATGGTTAAGCACAGGTAGTGTAATGTTTGGCATCCCTTTTACTAAATGTGAGAGTCAGAGAGAGGTGTTATTCCCTGGGTCCTTCCTGTGTCAGTGTATGTGCTATGCATTGCCTCTTTGCCAAGTCCAGGGCATACTGGGCACACCTCCTTCTGCCTATGGGGCAGGCACAGGTTGTTACTCCTACGAGTCACTCTGTGCCTATTTAGGCCTTGGCAATGGTAGGGGGCTGTGTGGCCCTGCCCCGTGCTGTTCCTTCTGCAGCTGTTTCTGCAGAATCATATTGTGTAGCATGGCACATACAAGGACAATCTGGGTACATGTAGCTGGTGAGTACTGCAAGGCTCCACCAGATGTGTCCAAGCAATGGAATCATGACTTGAGCATCCCAAAGACACTCTCTACTATAATTCTGGTCTGTGTGTGTGTGCCTCATTATGGAGTTCTTGTTCAGGTGTGTGTGCATTTCTGATGGGTGTCATCAGCCATGGCTCCAGTGCGTATCCAGCATCCCGCAGTAGGTGACCATGAGGGATGTCCCCATTGGCAAATCTCTGGTACAGCTGCGTTAGATGCCAGATGTGGGAATCGTGATAGCTGCCAGGGCAGCCAGCACACACATTCATTATTATGCCCTGGGCATTGTACACAACTTGGCAGTTGATGGAGGGGAAGCCCTCGCGGTTGATGTAGACCCTACCCCTCTCACCGGGTGTTGCTTTGATGCATATGTGCATGCAGTCTATTGCACCCACTACCTCTGGGTATTCTGCTATTTGGTGGAACCATTGCATATTGCTGGCCAACGCCTCAAGGGTGTTGGGGAAATATACGTGTTCACCAACATGTGCTGACATGGCATCCATCATATCCCCAGTTGGCCTTTGGAAGGTACCTGTAGCTAGTATTCTTAGGCCTAAACATACCTTGGTATTCACTGGGATGGGTTCCCCTCTGTTAGTTCTGTGTGTCAGGCGTGGCCGGCACAGCTCAACAATTTGCTGTAGGAGGTCCCTGTCCACTCTATAGCGCTCCACTATCTCCAGCTCATATAGTCCCTGGTAGGTTACCCTGGGTTTGTACACTTTTCTCCATCTCCTCACTGTGGGTTGGTCATCACCATTCATATCCTCACCACCCTCAGCCTCTTCCACAAGTTGCATGATAGTTATTGCAGCCTCTGTCATTTTGCTGTTGTGAGTGTTAAAAGTTCCCCGCTTGTTTACACCGGTGGTATGGACTATGGGAAAAACCAGAGGGGAAGGTGTTTGCTTAGTTTATAGTACTGTTCTGGGTTGAGCTGGTCTGCTGCCTGTATAACTGTGCCTATTTAGGCCTTGGCAATGGTAAGGGGCTGTGTGGCCCTGTCCTGTGCTGTTCCTTCTGCAGCTGTTTCTGTCACCTGCCAGCTAAGCTAGTTCTTCTTGATTACCTTCCTACTGCTGTTTTCCCTTCCCATTGCCTTCCTGTTTAAGCCCGTGTGTGTGCCACACAAACAGAGTGCTCAAATGTGCACACTGCTGCTATTTCCTGGTTTAACTTCTTTTTACTTCCTGTAAAACCCGGTGCACGGCGCACACACCCTTTTAGACATTGTAAAGAGTGCTAGGCAGGTTTAGACACACCCCCTAGCTTAGCTGTGCTAAGCTAGGAGCAAACCTGAGCCACAGGGCTCCAATCCACTTACAGTATGCCTGGCATACTCCCCCATGATGTCAGCTAACTCCTAGTCTTGCACCCAGCTATTCATACTCTTACACTGTTGGGACCTGCCTCACATGCTGGGGAAAACTGGGATTCACTATCCTTCCCCTCATTTGCATAGGATTGCATGGTAATGCATAGTTACATGTCTTACACTGAGCCTCCCCCCTTAGCAACCACTACTCACTGGCCAGGTTGTCTTCTGCCTGCCATTGACTTGCATGGCAGAATACTGATTTTAGTTAGAATGCTTATTTTAGGTTTATTTTATTATTTTCCCACCAATCCCATTTGCACGCAGCTGCCCTACTCTTAAACAGCCGAGATCAGCTAAAAAAAAATAAAAGTTGATTTTTGTATTTATTTTTTTGTTTGCAATGCCAATGGCCTTATACTTGGCCATTGACATGCTTACTACATGATATGCAGCCTTTATTTGGGGCTGTCACAACTCCAGTTTGGATTTTGCAGAAATGTACTCGGTTACTAACCGAGTACATTTCTGCAGATAGCACTAATCTTGCACGGAGTGTTGCAAGCTTCCTGGATTGCAAAATCATTTCATTTGCATGGATTTCTCCTACAAATGGGGTGATTTGCATACCAGGGCTTAGTCCGTGCAAGATTAGTGCAGGAGCGCTCTTGCACGCCCCTGCAGGTTGTTCCTGCATCGCACGGAAGACATATTTCCTGCTTGAGCTCCTGCACCGATCTTGCACTCTGTGCAAGCTTTTGAGAATCCGGAGGATTGAGTTATCAAAATAGATCTTTAGTACCATAACATGTTCTAAGCTCCCCACTAAGTATTTTTCATGGAAGCTGTGTACTTCTTTCATTGATTTAAGCATATTTAAAACCCGTTGGCTCATTAATGTGTTTCCAGTTTAACAGTAATTTCTAGCCAGTCCCTCTTGCACAAAGTGGATACTTTACTTTTTATCATAACTACTGATGAGCTTTCTTCTTGCTTTATATAGCATTATCTAGACATTTATTTTTCCCAGCATTAACACTCATTTGGTATGTCTTAATCTCAAGCCATCAAACAGCTTTTCTTGTATAACAGATACTGCTACACCTGTATTGTTTTTCATGCCTTTTGACTTTTATAAAAAATGTAGACATTAATAGTACATTTCTTTGAGAGTTCTTAGAGAATGTTGATATTTTAATGTCATATTTCCATATATATATTTTAGTGTCTTGTTTCCATAAGTTTTATTGTTTCATGTTGATATTTTACTGTCACGTTTCTATAAGTTTTAGTATTTTTCTATGATTATTTTACTCTTCTCCTGAAAATATTAAGGCATGCTCTTTTATGTGCCCTACTTACTCCACACGTGACATTTTGTATCTTCATAATTACAGAGATGTGGAGACTGATTTTTTTCTAGTACACTGATAAGAAAACTACAGGACTTTCTTTTATTTTGACAGTGTGTGCAATTTCAGCTGGTGCTTCCTGATTCATCAGCTGTTGCATATCTCGTTCTGTGGCCTCTATGCTGCTTTGAAAATGTTCAGAAAGTATTTTATGTCTGTTCCCTTAACACTGATTAATGTCATTATGTGCTTCTCCAAAGAAATGTCATTCACCACAAAAAAATTGCTCAGTTTTTTCTTTATACACAGACCATAACTCCATTGTTGGTTTAAATTCCTAATTTTTCCCAAATGAATCATCAAAATTCTTGTTGCACTTTTTCTTCTTTGCATGTTATGTACTTGAAGGAACTTTTAATCAGATCAAGTACAGAGCCTGAAACCACTTTATTCCCACATACAGATTAAGCATGATGCATATGTACAGTTGCTTTTTATGGGTGTACTCGCAGAACTATATGTACTTCTCACTTTATCGTTAACAATCTTCTATACTTCTTTTTTTCCAAAACATGAAAACAAAATGGCATCCTGTGAGATCTGGTCTTAATTTTAAATTATTGCACAGTATTCATGTATCTCAACAATAACAACTCACTGAAGTTTTTACACTGGAGAAGGTCACCAGTGAAGCTACATTTGGTTAGCCTTTTCTCTGTTGGTGTTGCACTTTTCTATGAAGCCAGTGCTGGGTTTCTGCCAGTCATAGTACTATAATGCAATGCTTTGAGGGCTCCATATAAATGGCATTGGCATGTATACAGGTACAGAGCTGCATGCATTCTTTTTCATTAGAGTTGTAGCTGGCTCAACTAGTGTCTGATGCTGATCCCCGATATAGCACTGCACCCCTCAAGTAAAGAGGAACACAAAAAGGACTTTAGGTGTTACTGTAGAAAGCTGATTTTGGTACTTTTGTACCAATTGGTTTCCTACAAATGAAGCACTTGACATACATGAAGTGCTGAAATACCTTTCTGCACCGGCATTCAGAAATGCCGGTGCAGACAAAAAAAATGCAGGACCTAACCATATGCACCCAGGGCAGCTGTTCCCTTTGTCTTACCCTTGCTATGCTGCTGATTATCATCACATCCCCCTCCCACCAAGGATAGACTATTATTATAAAGTCTGGTGTTAAAGCACATATTGAATGTTGTTGTTGTATGCTATTGGTTGTCCAAGTGCTCTTAAATGTTTACATTTGATAGACAAACAATTAATTATGAAATAACAACAAAAGAGGTAGACATTACTTTTGCAAAAAAATGCAGTGACATATTTTATATGAGAAAAAAAGGAAATTAGTCATTTATCTGTCTACGTTACTGGAATCCAGTATCATTATCTTACTGGACTATGAACCTCATGACCTCTTGAAGTTGTACAAACAGAACTGGAATGTGGAGAAGGAAACTATTCGATAAACAATTAAAATTATTACAGTTTTTTCCTGTGTCTATTATTCTCTGCAAACTTAGTTGCTGTTACTCATGGATCAACAATATGCAGCATCTGAGCAGGAGTTTTGTAAATTTTTCCCACCCTTCAGACGAGCAAACTTCCCTCAGTAGCTTCAGTTATGCCTGCTCTCTCTCTCCCCATGGACCTCTTATGTCACTCAAGTGAAAATGATGAAAGCCCTAGTAAGGACTCAGATAAAACCTGAATTCTTCGCTTCCACCATCTAATTCTACAGTGGATAGAAATAGTTTGGCATCCTTCCTATATGGATATCTCCTCTCCATTCTTTTATTTAGCACTAAGAGATATGAGGCTGATAGATCATTCACAGGTTATGTGGTTGACATCAACTTCCTCTGTGTCTTTAGTTCTGAGTCTATGACCATTCTTTCAGTGTTGGTAGCCCTGGTGCCAACCTGCTTGGTACTGACTGTTACTAAAGCAGGAGATGGAAACATTGATGAGTAAGCCCAATCGTGGCACTGAGGATCTCTGTGCTGGTTTGGATTTTAACAACCTCATATCTGATAAGTCAGGCTCAAAGCCACTAACATCAATGTCCATGGCATCCTTAATGTCATTGACCAAGGTGATGGACTCATTACTGATGTCTTTGGCACTATCTTTGGCACCAACAGAGTTTTTCACAAGGGAGTCAATATCAGCACAAATAGTACCACCATCACAGTGACATTCTCTGTTGACAAATGTGTCCTAAGGCTTTGTAAAGACATTTGCCCTTGCCCCAGAATCCTACCACTTTGAATCTTTGGCTCACCCATCTTCTAACCAGAAGGTCAGAGGAATGGAAAGCCACAGAAGAGGTAAATACATGGCATCTGATTATGACCATTCCCTATTGAGTCACCTCACTTGGAGGATTCCAGAAAGAAAGTATGTAAAAGAAAGTATCTAGACACTCCAGTAAGGTGCCCCCCTGAATAATGAGAACAGCAATGAGGAAAATTCCATGGTGTCCCCTTCTAAAAATGCCATGTTATCTATCTATCTGTCTATCTATCTATCTATCTATCTATCTATCTATCTATCTATCTATCTATCTATCTGTCTGTCTATCTATCTATCTATCTATCTATCTATCTATCTATCTATCTCTGTCTGTCTGTCTGTCTATCTATCTATCTATCTATCTATCTATCTATCTATCTATCTATCTATCTATCTGTCTATCTGTCTGTCTGTCTATCTATCTATCTATCTATCTGTCTGTCTGTCTGTCTGTCTATCTATCTATCTATCTATCTATCTATCTATCTATCTATCTATCTATCTATCTGTCTGTCTGTCTATCTGTCTGTCTATCTATCTATCTTTCTATCTGTCTATCTATCGTTATGTCTGTCTCTCTATCTATATATGCATCTATCTATCTATCTATCTATCTATCTATCTATCTGTCTGTCTGTCTATCTATCTATCTATCTATCTATCTATCTATCTATCTATCTATCTATCTGTCTATCTATCTGTCTGTCTATCTATCTATCTTTATATCTGTCTATCTATCTGTCTATCTGTCTATCTATCTATCTATCTATCTATCTATCTATCTATCTATCTGTCTATCTATCTATCTGTCTATTGTTTTCGATTTGTTAACCAGAATAATTAGTCTGAGCTGTAATACTCCCTTTCTTTTGGAGGCCCCTGGAGAAAAGCTCCACTATATATAACAGTTGTCAACAATACAATGCAGCAATGAGATTAAGAATGTTCACGTTTAAGAAAATAATAAAAGGAGTGTCACAACTTAATCATTTGTTGAATGAAGCTTGGCTGAAAGAAGACTTTTATTTTGAAACATACTGAGTTTTCTTTAGATATGAATACTGATTTGGATGTCATTTGTCCCTCCCTATCTGGCATGCTCTTAAAGACATCTCTTTTAGCAAAACTAATTTTGATACAAAAATATCTGTGGTTGAGATAAGGGGCACTGTATTTTCCATAAATGAGGTACTGTATTATAATGAGATCTATCAAACCTCTGTATTGTACCTTCTCTGCTTTGAGTTATTCCAGGATTTGAATGGTGAGGTACATGAAGCCACCAGATACTCATCATCTTCTTCTTCATCATATCAGACCACCAGGCTATCACCTTTTCCCTCAAAAATTAGTATAAAATTGTTTACAAATTCAACTACATTTTGGGGACTACTCGAAAGCCAATGTTATATTGCCTTTAGAATTTCAAAATTGCTTTCTCCCACACTGACCCATTTTCTAAAGAGATCACACTCATTCATTATTTTTAATTATCTCTTCAGATATTTAGATAACTCAAACTCTATTATTCATATGTATGGCGGGAAATTCAGGGGTAAACCCCTATGGTGGAATTTTCATATAAACAAACTTTGTAATAAGAAAATAAAATTATAAAGTCCATCTTAAAATGTTTCCACCCTAAGTCAGAAGGAGGAATACAAGCAGGTCTGCACAGATCTTAAAAGTATTTTTATAAGGAGTAAGACTGAATAAGAATTGAAGGTAGCTAACTCTCTGAAGGATAACCATAGTTTTTTTTTTTTTTCAGGTGTATCAGGAGTATTAGAAATAATGTTCAATGCTGCACCAAAGTCAAAATGAACAGTACTATCTATTCTGATACCAAAGCTTTAACATATGTCCTGGTTGGCAAATTTAACTCAAATTCATGCACTGCCTCACACTAGAGTGTCCCCTCACCTGACACTGTTCTCCCACTATCACTATGAACTAGACACTAGTACTAAAAATAGCAGCTCTTCAGGCACAGACAAAATGCCAGACTGCTTCATTGTTAACGCAAACTATATTATTGCTGAAACCATCCTTAAGCTTTCTAATCTTAGCATTTCCAGATGGTATTTGCCTGTGATACCTATACACAATGGTGGTGCTGTAAGTGACAGTGGAAATTATCCTTCCATTAGACTTGACTGGTCACTAGTGAAGTCCCTCGGGTTTCTGTGCTGCGTCCCCTTCTTTTTGTTATCTACTTCTCTGATGTGATGTGATGACAGATAGCCAAGGTTTGCAAATTACTATAAACTGGGTGCCATTATTGATTCCACTACAGAGTCTTATATTCTCCATGAAGGTTACATTCTGCTGTTGGTGTTCTGACTATAACTTTAGACTTGCTTCAAAAATGTAGTGTAGTTGCATTTTGAAAATGAGTCATTCCCACTGATTATGGCAAACAGAACCCATTTATGGTGGATAGTCAGGGATCCAGACATTTTCATCAACAATGAACTTTTCTTTGTTCATCAAGTATCAGTTTGCAATAAAATAATCTTTTTAGTACAAAGGTAACTATCAAAGATATATCTTTAAGATCCGAAGAGGTTTTAGATCTACTATTTCCTCCACTATTAAGCTGATCAGTAAGTATACTGCTCCGATTGGTATACATACATACAAATATTTCAACCACTGTCATTAAAGCTCTTTTAGCTTGCCAATATACCAAAACACTTGTTCCCATAACAAGAGTCCAGTCTGTTCTTAAAAATATCTAAACTAGTACTTGCTTTAATGTAATTTGGTAGTTTGTTCCATGCATCAGCTACTCTGTCAGAGAACCAATTAGTACACTTCTCATTTGTATATAATCTCCTACATAGGTTATCTGATGATTCTCTAGCACTTTTGTTAACCCCAGATATTCCCAGAGGTAGTTGTCACTAAATGCCCTATATACCTGACTAAGATCTCCCCCTTAGATATCTGTAAGAGACACTGTACAAGTTCAGATATTATAGTCTTTCATAATAACTTAAATTTTCACATCCATGGATACCCTTGGTATAGTTCCATTGTACTCTTTCCAGTTTATTCATGCTTTGTTTCCATATTGTTATTCCATACTCAAGTTTGGGTCTAATGTAACTAACAAACAATGACTTCATTATGTTTGATTTCTAAACCTTATAAATATTTTTATACAACCTATAGTTCTATAACTATCATTAACCAATTGGTTGGTATGATTAGAAAAACTCATAGGTGAATCTACCCATATACCCAGGTCCTTAAATGAGTCTACAGCTTCAATCACTGTGTGCTGTATTAAATATTCACCTTTCAATTTGTGTCTCTCAAATCTCATATGCTTAGTGTTTGATGTATTTATTAGCATATTATTCTCCTGTGCTCAAATGGTTAATTTAGTCAAGGTATCTTGCAGACATGCCTTATCTGTAACACTTGTAATCATTTTATCCAGTTTCAGGTCATCTGCATATAGACTGTAGAACACCTCAGATGAAAAAGTTAGGTCTGAAAGATACAATCTAAACAAGTAAGGGCCTAGGACAGAGCCCTGTGGGACATCCTGACTGTAACCAAGGATTTCACCCGTCCAGTTGCTGTATGATACTTGCCATGTCCTATTTGTAAACCATGCAGCTATCTATCTTATCAAGAGTACATCAATACCTAGTTGTACTAATCTATTGATTAGTGTTATGTGCATGGCCCTGTCAAATGCTGAAGTTAAATTTATATGTATTACATCACAGCACAAGTTTTCATTCATAGCTGTTATTATATTGTTATAGAACATTATGTTACAGGTGGCAATAGATCTATTTTCAACATATGCATTCTGACATATGGTTTCAAGTCCCAAACTATCCAGTTCTGACAATAACTTATCCAGTATTACCTTCTCCATTATTTTTCCACAACATGAAAGTAGACTTAAGGGTCTATATGACTCTGGGTTTGCCCTACTCTCTTTTCCCTTAAAGACAGGTTTAATAAACGCATGTCTCCAATCATGAGGAACCTCCCCATATTTATATGACCCAGTGAATAATAGATATAATGGTACTATAAGTTCTTGCTGAGGTCTTCTCAGGTCATTGTTACTAATTCTGTCTCCTCCCTGTGCTTTGTTTGGATCCAGTTTGTGCAGTTCTTTTTCAATATAAATTAATTTGATTCCAGTATCTGGGGTTACCTGGATGTCACTAGGACAGCTTACAATCCCTTTTGTGGAACCAGACTGTTTTGCATAAGATTTTGTAAATATATCTATAATCTGTTGTGTCTGAGAATAAATTTTAAAATCTGCACCAGTTTATCAATTTGTGTGTCTTTACTCCTTCCACATCTTGTGTATCTATAAAAAGGTTTCCTATTATGTTCAATATCTTTATATACATTTTCTTCAAGTTTTTCTTGATCTTGTCTCACACTATGCTTAATCTGTTTGCCCAGTTTGTTCATTTCATTTTTCAAAGTTGTAGTTCGACCTCTCTTCCATTTCTTATATTTGTTGTCTCTCAACTTAATCAGATATCTTGTTCTTATGGAAATATATCCCCCGATTTTGTATGCCTAGATCCTGATGTTAAACATTTTTTTTGATTTTTTTGCACTCAAACAATTTCTCTTTCAAAACTTTTCACATTCCATCTGCATTTCTTCCACCGAACACCTCACTTCAGTTAGTTTTACATAGTGACTCTTTTGCTTCCATATAACCTGTAATTAACCTTCTGTGCATTGGCTTAGATTTCAGATTGGCAGAATTATCTAGCAACAAATTAACTTTTATAACCCCATGATCACTGTACATCAATGGTGGTAAAACTTAACTTGAAGTAACAGCAATTTCTTTAGGAACACAAACAATGTCCCCTGGTAGTTTTTTTACAGTCCGAAGCAATTGTTGTTCCTGAATATATGTTGTGAATAATTTCTCTACTAACGTTGTAGAATCAATATTATTCCAATCTGTTTCTGGTAAATTTAAGTCCCCAGCTAATATTCTTTCCTCCTTGTACTTGACTTTGGTGGTCTATATGCTCCAACAATTGTTATATGTTCCAGGGTTGTCTTTATTGTCACAGTTACACAGTCTATTGTGTTGGTGTTATCACTGAACATGTAATAATCACAGGTCTCATAGCTATCTTTAATTCCTATCATAACACCTCCACCTGATTTTTTATTAGAATGTCTGTTACAGTAAAAACATGTATACCCCGACAGAACTGGTTTCCAGTCATTGTTCTTTAACCATGTTTCACAAACAATAACAACATCAATCTTGTGGGAATGTAGCAAATTTTCCAATAAAAAAAATATTATTAATGCTCCTAGCATTACCAACCATCAGAGATGCATCAAAATTTGCTATCTGTGGGCTGTTAAATTTTCAACATGGCAAAAATCCTGCCTAGCATTTGTCAAATATTGCAAAATATCTGCTGCAAAAATTCTCTTCCCTGATCTAGACAAATGCACACCATCCTGTCTGAACACGTGTGCCCAAAACAAGGCTTGGATGCTCTACACATTTCCATTTTTTAAAACAAAACATTTTTTCCATGTAGGTATTTACCCTAAAAATCTTTTCATTCACAGTGACCTGACTATCCTTTCTATAGGTGATTTGTGAAAAATACATCCTAACACCAGTACAAGCAATGCACCTTACCAAACATGTATTCCAGCTTGAATGACCTTACAGTTTCTTAACTTAAGAGAATCAAAAGAGCAGGTGTAATTAGCTATCCAGATAGATTAACATGTATTTCACTTTTTTCTGTCTCATACAGACTCCTATGTGGTCATTTCTGCCTTGAGTTTGGGCTACAAAAGACCAGGTTTTATGAGAGCATCATCACCTCAAAGCACTGGTAATGTTAAGAACTCTTCATCTAAAAGTCTCAGTTTGCATCATAACATAAACAGGGCTTCTGGGAACAATAGGTCCTTTTCCCAGTGGATTCCCTACCAGTGGAGCAATCTTCCCTTGCATAACCATAACACTTTAGTCTCCTTAAAGTTAAGTCTTGTCACTTGGATGGGCTTACATATATTTATCGCAGTGATTACCAGAATGTTCCTTATCAAGAATGGGTCAAACCCACTAGTGATACTTCCTGGGTTGTATGGCTAGACTACATGCAGTTGTTCAAACCACCTGCCTAGTACTAACCAATTAACCTATGAACCAATGATCCTGAACTGAAGATTTAGTAAAGAGTCCTTCAGTTTGAAATCAGTTTGTCCTAAACCTTCCATTAACAATAGTAAGACATGTAGACTGTACCCTTACATAGCAGAACAAAAACAAAGTGAAGTTGAGTAGTCTTTCAGGTGCCGATATTTCTAATGTCTCAAGGACCCTCAGGACCATGACATGGTAGTGGCCTATGTGGGTGTAAATGACCTAGTGAGCAAAACCCTAAGGGAAATGCAGACAGATGTCTTTGTGTTCTACATGTATGTCACAAGTGCAGGAAAGACTCTGCTATTAGGTAGAAGCCTACCTTCAACAGGAATGGTGCCAAGGTACTAGGAAAAGATGAATAAATTCAACAGTTGGTCCAGTAATTGTTGTCATTCGCAGGTGATCCAGTAAGTCTCAGCATGGGATGAACTGCTGCACAGCCCTACTTGCTTTGCCAAGGATAGCACCTCTCATTGCAGGGCTTTTCCATACTGGCTAAAGCTTTTCCTGCCTGTAGAATGCCTTTTTTAGATGGAGTCTAGTTAATGAATCTTTCAACCTAAATAAGCACAAGACAGTATCAATGTGGTGCTGCTCAGCTCAAGGAGTCTCAGTAACAAATTGCCTGATCTTGACGCCCTCCTACATTTGGTGTGCATTCATGTGTGCATTATTGCTGAAACCTGATTTAAAAGTGCAGAAAGCACATTCTTTGTACTAGAGTTTTGTACCTACTACACCTTTAGACCCTATAGAAAACTATGATGGAGTATCCATATTTGTAACCTACTACATTACTTTCAAGACAGATTCCCAGAGACCCATAAATCAGACTTATTGAGATTAAACTCAGCCCAACTAAAATCAAGTATCAGATCATAAAGTGTTACAAGACCTCCTCAATAACTCCCAGAAAACCATGCCCATTTCTTAAATATAACAGATGAACTCCTTAGACACAAAAACTCCATCATCCTGTGAGACTTTAATTAACCATCAATAAATGGAAGAGCTCGAGCTCAAATATAAGCTGCACCCAAAAATTCCTCAATTGCATAAAAAGAATTCCCTAGATCAAATAATCAAAGAGCCCACTAGAGGACAACATTTCCTTGACCTGGGCCTTACAAATATGGGAACTATATATCACACCAGTATACTCTTCCCAGGCAAGTCTGACCACAAATTGGTCACCTTCTGCTTCAAAATCCCTAAACCAGCAAATGCAAATAATATAATAGTTAGACTTCAAACATACACATACACATATGTCACCTGACAGATTGCCAACAGGCTCACAGATAGAATCCAGGAAATCAAAATAGGGGAAGTTATGTCCACAAAATGAGCAGTGGAGTCCTCCTGGGTACTGTGCTGGGATCTCTCCTGTTTGGCATTTGCCTCTCTGAAGTAAAAGCCAATAGCAAATGGCTGTGGCTGACTAAGTTTACAAATGACTGAAAGCTAGGAGCAGTCATTGATTCCCCAGATGAGTTAGCCATACAGCAGGAAGGCTTGTCCCTAATATATAACTGGTGCTAAAATTATGGACTGAAACTAAATGCCAAAAAATGCTTATTGTATCCTTTGGGAAGTCATCTGCCCCCGGAGAACTACCATATTGACAATGCAACCTTAAGAGCTGACACAGTTGTTCAGGATTTGGGAACATATGTGGATAGTGACGTAACATTTGGCCAACATGTGTCCATTATCATAAGAAAGTCCTTCTATGTTGAACTGGATCTAGGAATGTTGTTGTCCTCCTTTACTCACACCTCATTAGGCTCATTATTGAGTATGCAACAAATGGAACAGCCATAGTGATACCTTACTGAAAGGATACAAAGCCTAAACAATACGTCCTATAAGGACTAACTCAAAGCTCTGTCACTGTACTTGGTATCCTATAGACTGCTAACAGGTGAACTGTCCCTGGTATAGAAGGCATCCTCTGACCCAGTACTAATGGATTTACTGCACATCAGCAACCCAAATGTTATCAGAAATATTCAGCCTAGGGATTTAAATCTTTCCTGCAACATGAACAGAATGGTTTGGAAGGAAAGGTTTGTCTTGCAGAAGAAAGCACGGTTCTGAAATAGACTCCCCATCCACATAAAACAAAGCTCATACCTGTCCACATGTGCAACTGAGATCTATGGATGAGAAACAGAAATTGTGTCCCATGCAAGGGTCCACTCAAATTATTTATGGTACAATCCGAGTTATTCTCACTTGGGATAATATATAATTATTGACCATGGAATGGGTAAGGCCAGTCTAAGATCAAATGGGATAGGTTAGTTCAAGCATCAAAAGGAAAATAGGACAGGCTTAAAATGGCCCACAAGGGCAGCTAGCCTAGTATGAACATACAAACTTCCTATAATTCTATGATTAAGTCTTAAGTTCAGGTATAACTGTACTCCCCAAACATGGCATTCAACTGTCCAGATTTTTGCAGAATGTCCAGATTTTGCCTCAAAATTTTGGTATGTTCCACATACAATTTTTTTTCTGGCAAATTACTGTGATTTTCTAAAGAATGAAGTTAGTAAATAATGGCATATGTTTGAGTTTCCAATTTCACATCCTTTAGGAAATGCATTTTAATACATACCCTATTATTCTAGCAACTTTCTAAGTTTCTAAGAACAATATTTAAAATGTACCCTTATTTTTGGGCCTTTATATCCCCATTATGTCAAGGTTTGTCCAGATTTCATAGGGTAAGAGGTTGAAAGGTATTCCCCCAAAGATGGTGACACAGCTAGTAGTTAGAAAAATAAATTCTATGGTCACAGAGAAACCACATATATGAGTCAGTTCCTATCAAAATTAAACAAAATGGGAAAGGTAAGAAACACCAGCCTAGTGGTCCACATCTATAAACCAGCAATACAATGAGAGGAAAAAGTTGATTAGAATGTATAGCAGAACTAAAGACACACAAGTCAAGGTCAATATCAAAATGTACAATGTATGTACTGTACCTGTGTACTATGTATGTATTCTACCTATGTACTATGTATATACTGTACCTGTGTACTATGCATGCATTCTACTTATGTACTATGTATGTATTCTATCTATGTTCCAAATTTCAGCTGTACACCACAAATCTATTAATTACCTTTATTTTTAAATTAATGTTTTCTTGTTTCTTCTCTCCAGTGAAACTGTTGATGTGCTGCATACCACTGTAAAAACATGTCTATTGTAATTTGTGTGTATACTGATCATGCCTAAATATCTAAATATATCTGCAATTATTTTTCTGTGTGGAGCTTTTCTTCCTGGGCCTCTGCTGCAAAAGGGCCTTTTAGGCTCCGTCAGACACCCCCAGTTAACAAATGTAAAATAAATTAATAAATAAATAAAAGTTTATCTATGGTACTGAAAAATACCATCAGGGCAACAAAGGCTTTCCATGAACTTAGGCTGGCATCAGAAACTAAGGGTGAGTATAAATCCTTCTTTACTTACATTAGGAAGTTACAAAATAACACCCAAAATTGCTTTGAACTTATTCAAAAAGCTAATACCTACTCTGATCCAGTGAATATCACAAAATATACTAGCAAAGAAATCCAGTGCAAATTTCACCCCAAAGACATTTTTACAAAACCCTTATATACCTAAGCACCTCAGACTCACTCCCCATCATTACAAGAGAACATTCATTAAAAGTAATTTACAAAACAAAAAATTACATCCTAAATGGGACCTGAAAGCACACCAGGCTTTCTGCTTAGCAACACTAAATGTGTATTGGTGATTGGTGGAATGCTCCTACAATTATTTAATGGAAGCTTGTCCACTGGCTATGTCACTGGGATTAGGTGTACAGCAGTTGTGATGTCTCTTCATAAGGACAGCCCTACTGCAGACCCTGTACCACAGACCCCGGGAATTATAGGCTCATCAGCCTGACACAGCTCATCAACAAGGGCATAGAACAGGTCATAACAAAATTGATAAATTAAAATATAAAAAATCTCATGAGAATTTGCCTCAGAAGTGTAGATCCTGCGTAAGGAATCTGGTAATTTTTGAAAGGGTAACATAAGCTGTAGACAGTGCTCATCTTATCCGTGCAGCATATCTTGACCTCAACATTTTATACTATACTAGATGCCAATGATATCAGCAAGCTAGATCTGCCCCAAACTGACCCCCATGGAGTTAGATGGACAGCTAGTTTTCTGAGGGACAGACTCCACACTATGAAATTGGTAGGTACATCCTCAGACACCATGAAAGCAATCAGTGGGGACTACAGAGTTCCATGCCAGGACTCTAATTAAAAAGCAAAGACTTGCTAATGATTGTAAACTGGATATTATACTCAAATCCTCTTCTAATATGCAGACAGTACAAAGTGAACGTATACATGTTAATAGCTGGTGAATTGAAAATGGGCTAAAATAAATGCAAAAAATACAATATTGTTGCATTTGGCTAACAAAATCCTCCATCCAACTTTTAGTATGGAAAATACCACACTCCAAAACAATGATGTTGTGAGAGACCTTGGAACATAGGTAGAGAACTCAATTTCCTCTGATCATCATGTTGCAACAGTGGTCAGGAAATCCTTCTATCTGGCACAGCTGTTCACAAAAAAATATTTCCTCCAGATCCAAAGAAAACTTTATCCTTCCATGTCCTGCTGTGATCAGGCACATAACAGAATACAACTCCCCCTTTTGGATGTATCTTACCAAACATATCAATGACTTGGAGAGATCCCAAAGGTATATGACAAAAAAGTCATGGGCCTAAAGAACCTGAACCATCAAGAGAGGTGGGGGGCCCTATTTCTGTATACAGTGCCCTACAGGCTCCTTAGGGGCAAGATATGTGCCTTGCCTTCTGGGCTATTAGGGATCTGGCAGTCTAAGACCTCTTATTTCTCTACAAATCTGTATCTGCTTCAACAAATAAACAAGTCATGGCGGAGGGAAAGATTTGTCATGCAATTTCTCCTTTTCTGGAACAAACTTCCTTTACAGATGAAGCAGACAGGTATTTATAAATTTACTCAGGGTATGATTAGTCTACTGATCTTTGAAAAGGAAGTAAGGTCTAGGGTGGGCACTGGCAAAATAAATGGCCACAGGGATCAGTTGCCTTGAATATTCTATGATTCTATGAGTTTATGATACATTTTGAACCAACTTATTTTGTGGGCTTAAAGTTGCATTAATTAAATAAATGTTTTTAAGAGGCAGTAAACTCTGTCAGGAGAATTTCTGAAGAATGATAGGTGATAGGCAAGTTTGTAGTCAGCTTCTCATGTAGAACAACTCAGTAAAACATGTTCCCTTTAGTGTTATGGGACCATGCTATTAATACATTTAGTAAAAGGGGTATTGGGGTGGCAAAGCCATCCATGAGGGTTACTGGGGAAAGAATATCTTGCTGCAAAACATTTGAATTGCATTAAATACAAGGGGGCACTATTAGATAAGTTGAGCTGGCTTTCAAGTTGGATAGCAACCAGCAATCCTTTATGTGAAACACATTCTAGCATGTCCTTCAAAGTGATATGGTAGATTTAAGAAGATAATTAACTAATCTTTCATGCATAATTTCATGCATTTCAGAATTGGTGCCAGAAATGAAAGCTGACGTAATATCATGTATACACACACACACACACACACACACACACACACACACACACACACACACACACACACACACACACACACACACACACACACACACACACTCTATATGGGAAATATATGACTAAAATAACATGTAAAATATTGAGCTATCTTACAAGTGATTTTTGCTTTTATAGTTAATTCCAAAATAATTGGTTTTAAGAGCAGGAGTGATCTGAGAAGGCAAAGTGAGTGGCTGGCATTTGTGAATACTAGAGGCATTATTAAGATTTAGTGGCTTCTAAAATTGTTGTTGGTTTGATATACTGCATTTATTGATTCTTAGGATACAATTTACAATACTGCCCTCCTAACTAGTTACATTGAAGTGTAGCTTAATAAAGATGAAATCACCTTGGACAGGATGATTTCAATTTGGGTCAAGATCTAATAGACTGTAAAATTGTTATAATCCTTAAAACTGCATCCTGATGTGGAGTGTCTGTACTGTCAATATAAATTTACAGTGTGGTATGTAAAGTTGCATTGGTTAAAATGTTTTATTAATTATTGAAGGTTAAAATTCATAAAAAAACAATGGTGTTAATCATGTTGAGCTCCAGCTCCATGACTGAGGGAGCCCTGACTATGGCCAACATGTCCTTAATTCAATTAGCAGCTTGACTCCTAGAGAAGTTGGGTGGAGAGACTATCAATTTACCAATTCCAGGATAGAGGCTGGAATTTGTGCATGCAGTCTTGCACTCCACCAGTGGTGGTGATAGTGCTGTCATGTTCAGCAAATCACCATTGAGTTCAATATTCCAGGGAGACCAGGAGCAAACTGATGTTGCAGGCAATGATGAGTGTGATGTCAAGCAGACTACACGCTTCATGCAAAACAAAAATCTCCATGGTGTATTTTACTAAGCCAGCATATAGAATGCTGGCAGATTGCTCCTCTTCACACTTCCCCTTCCCAAACTGCTGACAGACACATCAGTCCCAGCCGAGAGGGATAGTACAGGGATATTTACAGTAGGACCAATTGGAGCAATGCTGACTTTTTGGTGGTCATCTGAATTAGAAAGCAAACTGGTGAAGAGAACTAAATAAAATCATAATTTGGGTGCACCAGTCATAATTATGCTTGTTATTGTTGCTGTTTTTACACTCTTTTAGATGAATGCGTATTTTGGCCACATAATTTAATGAATAAAGTTCTGGCTTTTTATGTCTAGAAAGCTTATACCTCATACAGGAAGCCATTTTACAGGAAAGGGCTTTCTTTCTTGAACTTTGGACAACAAAAGTTGTTCAAATGGAAACAGTTCAACAACAACTCAGATTCCTTAAGTAAAGACAGATGACAATCAGAAAACTTCAACATTACTTAATGCTTTCCTCATGCCCCCCCAGTGGTTTTATGGGTGAAATTCTATTTAACTTTTTCTATGGCAATAGATTTAGCAGTTTGATATTCTGCAGTTCAATAAGCTGATTCCACACAATTTCATTACAAAAATACAGATACAACTGATTCACCAAATGTCTCATCAAAACCAACATGCATTTACAAATGACGGATAAGCTTTTTTTTTAAATGACAGATGTATTATATCAAAGTGGCATAGACATTTATTCAAAACAGTTGTTAATTCCCCAAAAGTAAATAACACCTCAAGAACGTTACTATGTCAATCAAACAAGAACACTTTTGTGACTACAAAATCTTTGAGGACAAGTAGCTCTGAAAACTGTACTTTCTTATGTAAAGTAGATTTCCGATATGGCAACACTGGACAAGGAAGATGCTTATTTTCATATCCCAGTGAAGCCTCACAAGAGTTCTTATAGCTCAGCACCATTTTCAGTGTTCTGCTCTGCTATTTGGAGTATCTATAAGCCCCAAAGTATTTAATACAATTTTAGCTCTGTTATTTGCTCGTCTGCAAAAGCAAAACTTTGCCATTTTCCGTCAGTCTAGATGACTGACTAGTAGCAGGAATGACAAAGGAACTGTTAATCCATCACATGCATGAAACACTTTCTCTCACACGTTATTTGGGAGTAACATTACATTTCAAAACATTTCAAACCTTCCAAGAAGCAGTTATAGATTCAACTTTAATGAAAAGTATTCTTACAGAAGAAAAACAATTGGAGGCTAACAGATGGCTGACAAACTTTACTCAGCAAAACCAAATACAGCAAAGTAGTTGTTGAGGGATTGAATCAGGTTAGGAAGGAACTCTGCTTCAAATGGATGGGGTGCCTGCTCCAGAGAAGAGGTTTCTCCAGCAGGTTCTATTTATATCACAGGCAAGGTTTAAGTCTTTAGAATAGGTAATTCTGGTGCTTTTTGTTTTGTGGATATTAAGAAGGTCCAGTTGATAGTAGTCTGTCATTCGACACCCATTAGGAAGACCCCACCGCTTGCTCAGAACCCAAAGACTCCTCATAGTGGGATCCAAATATTCCTCGTATGCCATGTATAGATCTCCCCTCAACAGCCTGTAAGAGGCAGAATACAGGGACTGGGCTTTGAAGCAGTCTATATAGGACATGTTACATATGGCCAGCTGGGTTCAACCAACGAGACCATTCATTTGCAAAACCAGCACTCTACCCACTGTGCTATGCAGGCACACTATTACGAAGGTGGAAAGATTCAAACCCTGCATCATTGCCACAGAATGCAGCTCATTAACAACTCAGAGCTTTAGTTCTCTGTGCTAACTACAACGAGGAAGGACTGCATTCCCTCATAACGGATTAAGTATTTAACAATGGACTGTTTGAATTATGGCTGGCGAGCCCATTTAACAACTTTTCAATACAAGGTTACTAGGCCTGTTGTCTATTCAGACAATTCTAAAGTCAAGATGCATTTAAGCAAAAGTAGCTCCTTTAAACTCTGCTCCATGGGTCAAACTATGTGTTTAAGTAACACACCAGACCTGCAGAACCAGATGGCCAGTGTCAGTGGCTCTTGAATGGTAACTGTACCTATGCATCCTTCCTGATGTTGTACAAATGGGAAGACTCCAAGAAGCAGCTCCATTAGCCATAATCTATAATAAATTCCCAAGAGTTTCACCACTTATTCGTCACAATGCAGTATTGCACTTAGATTCTTTCTTTTTCAGATGGACTCAGATCATGATATATGCCTTCATGGAACAAACCAAGACAAAACCAAATTATTACTAGTAGCTTTGTTTGGACAAAGACAGCAATGATATTCTCTTCTACTGAACATGTTTTCCCACTATGGCAATTACACCTACATAAATCTTTACTGGCACTGCAAAAAAGGAAGGACTTGCAAACCCATCTCAAAACTTTGAGCCTGTTAAAATTAAGTTATACTATAGCATTCTTTCTATTTGTAAAAGTGTTTTATACTCTTTGTATGTTTTACAAATCCCAGAAGAGGCTATAAGAACTTATACAAGAACTAGTAGATCCAGAAGGAGAATAGATGTATTTCACGGACTACATCACAAGGTCTGAATGCTATTTATTTTCCAAATTAGATAATGAAAAAACATATTCTTCATACCTGAGATTTGAATTTTATGTTGAAAAAGCTAAACTTACCTCCTTCTGAACTTGAAAATACTTTTGTAGTAGATGTCGTGTCTGGCAGGAAGATTTTAGATCTACACAATGTAATGCATATTCCTTCTTAATTTTATTTTTCATAAGGTAAGATTATCTTTCAAGGTTAATCTCACTGTCATACCTGTAGTTCTTTCAGAGGTGGCACTTAAGCAGTCGATGCAACTGTTGATCATCTTTACAAACTTATCAGTAAATGGTTGAATATTGTCTGTACTTATTAGGTGTGCACACACAGCTCAGTTATCACACAGCAACAGAAATCAGAAAGACTGCTGAACTATTTCTTTCATTAAAGAAAGAGAAAGAAGGTCTACCAGTCAGTAAAGAAATTTTATCCAACTGGCCGGCCCATTCTACAGTCTTCTCTTACACCAATAATAATAATAATGCATCACAGGACAGAATCAGTGTATATTTCTACTATTGTAGAAATAAAAAGCGTATTTCAGAAATGTTTATGGAGAGGATGGTTTGGAAGCTATCACTTAAACTATTGCCTACATCTTCATTAAACAAGGGACAGGACAGGCTTTGGCACAACTCTGTAACTGTTCACCTCACTTTGTTAAATGTGTGCTGCTTGAGAATCTACCTTAGTGTTTTGATGTTTTTATCTATCATTAGCTGCTTAAAGTGTCCCTCCTCAATCACCATGACTACCAAACCTTCCACCAGCCTTAGACCTGCTCCGATTACATTTGGGGTCAGGAGGAAGACTGAAGCATCCTGGGACAGTGTCATACTTCTATCAGAGGAGTGTTTTACCTATTTATCCTCCTGCATACACCAAGTAACACTGAGGATGGGGCGGGCAATTGACAGCAGTGCTAAACCCCTCCTCACATCAAAAAGGGGTTGATGTTAGTAGGACACTCTATCTATGCACAGGAAGCACTTCCAGTTCTTTCCCTGGTCTCCATCAGGGAAATCAAACTACTTGACTATGTTCTGAGAGAGTGTACCTCCCTCATCCCACAGGATGGACAACCCCATTCTCCCCGCTAGTGCCATTAAGTGCTGTTAATTGAAAATAGGTTACCTCAGGTAAGGTTGGGGGTTTATCCCTTTATGCCAACAGTAAACAAAACAAAAAGTACGTGAACTGGCTGAAAAATCCTTTCACTTCCAATTCAAGATAATATAAATTCAAGAGTTAAAATAACACATAAGCAAAATAAGCAAACAAGTAACGTAAGCACTTTCATTTGGCGGTTGCCAAACTTTTTCAAACTAGTGATCGTCATTTCCTGTTGATTAAATACCAACATTCCAAAGATGTAATACCTTGTACTTCCCTAAAACATTAAAGAAACAATGTATCTTGTACAGTACTTATCAGTAATAACTATCTGAACACTGTAACAGCTCGTAAATCAATTAATGTGCCCAACCAGTTGAACACTCCTAAAATGCAAACAAATTACTAAAAATTATTGTATTTATATACAGTATAAGTAGTAATTCGTTTATAGTATATTATATGACCAAATCTGAAAAGCTGCAACAACCCAAAACATTATAGGTTTTATCCCAACACATTCCTATACATTGAACCAAATGCAAGAACAATAAAACACGTTTGTATACGTGTCGCTTGTATAGTTGTTTACTTTCTTACATAATAAGGTACATAATATTACCCGGTCCTTCCTTTTCTGGTTATTTGTATTAGAACACCAATAATAAATAAATAATAAGCGGTCGTAGACCCTATGGAAAACTGAACTAAAATTTAAATAGATATTAAATAAGAGAAAAGAAGGAAAACAAAAGAAAAACATTTTTGTACGGTTAAAGAATACCAGTCCTTACACAGTAAGGTGTAGTTAATAATTGTAGTTGTGTGCAATATTGTATTATTATTATAATCTTGTGTACTAAATAATACTCAATAAATAACTAATATAAAGAATTAATATTAATAGTTAAAATAGGTTAAAAAGACATATCTTTAAAGTGCAAAGTGCGTAATAAAAATCTACTTTCGTATATAGTAAATTATTAACATTACATTTGAATGTATTCATGAAGTAAATAACTGTAATCAACAATAAATTATACCATGAAATTAATATAAAAAAGATACTCCAATGTATAAATAATTAAATGCATAGTAGATTTACAATAAATAATGTATTATTTAATAAATAAATAAATGCATACATGTTAGGCATTTATGTATAAACTAATAATTGTTATATATTTAATTATAAATGTA
Organism: Protopterus annectens; assembly: GCF_019279795.1. Taxonomy (NCBI): domain Eukaryota; kingdom Metazoa; phylum Chordata; order Ceratodontiformes; family Protopteridae; genus Protopterus; species Protopterus annectens. Next base: position 1,040,723,137 of record NC_056746.1, read on the forward strand.
GAATGTGCTAGTATTAAACTTGCAGTGCATGTATATAATTTAAGGTTATATAATGCAGTGTAATACATCCTAGTGACTTGTAGCTAACTAACACAAAAAACGTGTGTAATCTAAATACTGCTCGGTTGTAAATATAATAAATATTATAAATATGAAACTGACAAGTTTGTTATAAAATACAATTAAATACAATACATAAATAGGATACAATAGTACCTTCGAGTAAAAGTGTGAGGAAGGAACTTATTATCTTTCTAAAGTTTTTAATTTTAGGATGCTGGCAATTGAAATGGCATTATTTAGTCCTGGCCAATTGTGTGCATTTAATTTAATTTGCCATTGTAATTCCAATTTTTCTAAATGAGGTTGCCTCGCACCTCCCCTAGCATCCACATTTAAAAAATCTAAAACAATAAATTTAAAAGAATGGGATGTATTTGTACTGACATGTTTAGCAAGAGCATTAGTTTCATTACAGTCACGTATAGCTCTGATATGTTCACCCATACGGTCTTTCAATTTCCTTTCAGTTTTTCCTACATAAAACCCCGTACAGGCGCAACATATAGCACAATAGACAATTTTTTCACTAGCGCAACTAGCTTTTTCCTTTAATGTAATGTTCACACCATTAATAGTTATGGTGGTGGTTTCCAACACATAGCTACAGTATTTGCACCTACTACATTTGTACATTCTTCCATATTTGTTATTTAGTGTATTTTCCAAACACTTTTTTAAGTTTTTACCTTTTTTATACACTATTGATGGGGTGTAATCAAAGTGGTAGTGTAATGACAAATCAGCTGTTAAAAGTTACCAGTTTTTCATGAGAATTTCACAAATAGAAGTACTGTCAGTGTTGAAAGTAGTAATAAAACTTTTGCTAAAGATTTTTACATTATTATTTGTTTGTTCATTTGTGACATCATGCAAAAGGTTCTCTGAGCGTGAGGTGTTCAACTGTGATTCACTTTCTCCCAAAATATTTGCCTCGCCAAGTGTTGCAGTTCTTAATATTGGATCTGTAATTGCAGTGGATGCATAATTTAATAGAGACTTGAAATGTAAATTGTCACGTTTTGTTATTACTTCAACCATAACATTTTCAATCAACTTATTAGGATACCTTCTATGTTTAAACATCTCACTTAAATTTAAACATTCGGATATGAAGTCATCCCTACTGCTGACCATTCTTGCTGTTCTAACAAATTGGCCTTTTAAAGCAGCTTTCTTTTGGGTATAGGGATGACAACTATCGAAATGTAAAAAAATATTACTATAAGTTTCTTTTCGAAATATTTTTGATGTATATCTCTTATTATTTTGATCTTTTTGTAATAATACATCTAAATAGGCTATAGTTTCTTTATTTTTAACAGCTGTAATTTATAAAAATGAGGTAGTTGTGTTAATATAATACAAAAATTCATCAATTCTTTTTTCCTCACCAGTCCACAAGATAAATATATCATCTAAAAAACGCAAGTAGATTTTACAATAACTAAAAAATGGTGAATTAAAAATGTATTTTTTCTCCCAAACACATCACTATATTAGCATAGAGGCCTCCGCAAAGAGACCCCATAGCTACACCTTCTTTTTGTAAATATAAATTGTTGTTGAAAAGTATAAAATTATTCTTTAAAATAATATCAAATAATTGGTCAAATAAATTAATACTATTTTGAGTTAGTCCCTTTTCCATTAAGTATAAATTCACCCAGTCCATTCCCACCTGATGTGGTATGACAGAATACAGGTCTTTGATGTCTATAGTTAGAAAAAAGTAATTTTCACTGTAAGTCGTAGTCCCTATTGTGGACAAAAAATCCCAAGAATCTTTTAATAGATGTTGTTCTGCCTGTATACATGATTTTAATTTGTAATCAACAAATTTTGCAATCGGGTTAGTGATTGAACCCTGCACATCCACAATGGGTCTAAAAGGAGGTAAACACATTTTTATGCACTTTTGGGACTCCGAAAATACACAAAATAATAAATATGGAAGAATGTACAAATGTAGTAGGTGCAAATACTGTAGCTATGTGTTGGAAACTACCACCATAACTATTAATGGTGTGAACATTACATTAAAGGAAAAAGCTAGTTGAGCTAGTGAAAAAAATGTATATTGTGCTATATGTTGCGCCTGTACGGGGTATTATGTAGGAAAAACAGAAAGGAAATGGAAAGACCGTATGGGTGAACATATCAGAGCTATATGTGACTGTAATGAATCTAACACTCTAGCTAAACATGTCAGTACACATACATCTCATTCTTATAAATTTATTGTTTTAAATTTTTTAAATGTGGATGCTAGGGGAGGTGCGTGGCAACCTCATTTAGAAAAATTGGAATTACAATGGCAAATTAAATTAAATGCACACAATTGGCCTGGATTAAATAATGCCATTTCAATTGCCAGCATCCTAAAATTAAAAACTTTAGAAAGATAATAAGTTCTTTCCACACACTTTTACTCGAAGGTACTATTGTATCCTATTTATGTATTGTATTTAATTCTATTTTATAACAAACTTGTCAGTTTCATATGTATAATATTTATTATATTTACAACCGAGCAGTATTTAGATTACACACATTTTTTGTGTTAGTTAGCTAGAAGTAACTAGCATGTATTACACTACATTATATAACCTTAAGTTATATACATGCACTGTAAGTTTAATACTAGCACATTTCTACATTTATAATTAAATATATGACAATTATTAGTTTATACATAAATGCCTAACATGTATGCATTTATTTATTTATTAAATAATGCATTATTTATTGTAAATCTACTATGCGTTTAATTATTTATACATTGGAGTATCTCTTTTTTTATATTAATTTCATGGTATAATTTATTGTTGATTACAGTTATTTACTTCGTGAATACATTCAAATGTAATGTTAATAATTTACTATATACAAAAGTAGATTTTTATTACGCACTTCGCACTTTAAAGATATGTCTTTTTAACCTATTCTAATTATTAATATTAATTCTTTATATTAATTATTTATTGAGTATTATTTAGTACACAAGGTTATAATAATAATATAATATTGCACACAACTACAGTTATTAACTACACCTTACTGTGTACGGACTGGTATTTTTTAACCGTACAAAAATGTTTTTCTTCTGTTTTCCTTCTTTTCTCTTATTTAATATCTATTTAAATTTTAGTTCAGTTTTCCATAGGTTCTATGACCGCTTAGTATTTATTTATTATTGGTGGTTCTAATGCAAATAACCAGAGAAGGAAGGACCGGGTAATATTATGTACCTTATTATGTAAGAAAGTAAACAACTATACAAGTGACACGTATACAAATGTGTTCTATTGTTCTTGCATTTGGTTCAATGTATAGGAATGTGTTGGGATAAAACTTATAATGTTTTGGGTTGTTGCAGCTTTTCAGACTTGGTAATATAATATACTATAAACTAATTACTACTTATACTGTATATAAATACAATAATTTTTAGTAATTTGCATTTTAGGAGCGTTCAACTGGTTGGGCACATTAATTGATTTACGAGCTGTTACAGTGTTCAGATAGTTATTACTGATAATTACTGTACAAGATACATTGTTTCTTTAATGTTTTAGGGAAGTACAAGGTATTACATCATTGGAATGTTGGTATTTAATCAACAGGAAATGACAATCACTAGTTTGAAAAAGTCTGGCAATCGCCAAACGAAAGCGCTTACGTTACTTGTTTGCTTATTTTGCTTATGTGTTATTTTAACTCTTGAATTTATATTATCTTGAATTGGAAGTAAAAGGATTTTTCAGCCAGTTTGCTTACTTTTTGTTTTGCTTACCGGTTTTACTTGTGCTCTTATTGTCTTTATGTCAGCAGTGCAGGTTGATAGTAATGAAATGGCAAATTTAATACCATAACAGCTGATCTTTGAGAAATGATCAATAAAGTTATCTTCCCACCAGCTCATGACAAGTTGTATATACTATGTGGCCCTTACCATAACTAGTACCCTCCCAGTCTTTGTTTGTATGCTAATAGTTATTGATTTTTTTCAATTTACAGAATGCCACAGTTACAGTTTCCCCTGTAGAGAAATGAAAAAAAATGACTAACATGGTTTGCCTTAGTGAAAATCCTCTCATCACTGTCAAAGGTTCCATGACATGCTAACATTGCACCAACACAGTTCTATGTAGGGAATATGGGACTGTTGTTTAAAAATGGATGGTAATAAAGGCAGTTTATCTGGAATAAGACTTCAATGTGATGATTTATTATTACAGTGACCATTCCCCAAAGATGCACTGTTATGGTAAGTATCTACCCATAATGGTACTTTTCTCCCTTATGTCAGGAATGGTGTTGCCTTAATGTCCAGGGTCTTTTCACAGAGAAATCTGTAGCAGTCTGCCACCATATATCATAAAGAACATTAACTGATATATAAGGAATGTAGCAGTCCAGTAGACTAAGACACAATTTATGAACAGTTTCCTCATTTCAACTTTGGTACTTACTATAAACAAGAAAATGCATGTATGTATAATGTAAGAAGAAAAAACAGACAAACATATTTGTTTATTTATTTATTTTATTTATTTATTTACTTATTCATTTCATCATTCATTTTTCTTTATTTTGATTGTTTGACTATTTATGAGACGTATTTTCAGTTAGAGTCTTTGGGAAAAGTTCCAGTAACAATAAGTTCATTCTTTCATAGGTAAGTACTAGGCTAGCTGCTGGTGAGGGACATTTTAAGCCTAGCCAGTTTCCCTTTTTTGGGCTTGAATTAACCTGTTTAGTTTGGTTAGGGATTGGCTTTACCCATACCATGGTTGATAATTATATATTACCCCTAATGAGCATAACTGGGATCATAACATAGATAATTTGAGGGGACCCATGCATGGGATAAAGCATTTAGGAACCACGTCTGTCCATTAGTAGTACAGAGGGCAGTGCAGGAGTAAATATTCTGTTTACCATCCACAGATCCAAGTTGTACTTGAATATATACAGGGCTGAACTTTGTTTTATGTGGCTGGGAATTGTGTTTCATAACAGTGACATCCCCTACCTGATATACCTTTCCTTCCAAACTATTCTGTTGATGTTGCAGAAGGTTAGATCTCTAGACTGAGTATTTCTGATACCATTTCATGTACTGATGTGCAATAAATTCATCAGTATTGGGTTGGAGGATGCCTTGTATGCTAGACACAGGTCACCTCTTAGAAGTCAGCAGTCTGTAGGATACCAACTATAGTAACTGAGCTTTGAATTAGTCAATGTAGGACATGTTGTTTAGGCCTTGTATCCTTTTAGTAAGGTATCACTCTATGGGCATTCCAGTTGTTGCATGTGTATGGACAGATACTTGCCAAAGGGGGCATTACATTCAATGACTGGCTTAATGAGAGCTGACTAAAGACGGATAATGACATCCCTAGATCTACACGCAATCCCCTTGTTTATAAGCTGTACAATATTGAAGGACTTTGTTACACAATGGACACATGTTGGTCAAAACTTAGGTTACTATCCACATAAATTCCTAAATTCCATATAACTAGTTCAAAACGTTTTCATATTTCATGATTTTCAAAAACATTTAATAGAAAGTAACAATCACAGTGATTTTGCAGGGATGGTTATGGTCACAGAACAATGAATAGAGGTTAAAGTGGAATTATATCAGTCTGTTTTGCTGACAGTGGAATATTGTTTGTGGAGGTGGGGGACAGTCTAATCCTTCATCTGCAATAATCTGGGGCCTGTTATTCCCAGTGTCATCAACTGGAGATGAGAAGAATGAGTGTCTGGTTAACAGCTAACCTCCAGATTGGTAGGAAATTCATTCAGTGATCCTGTCATTCTGTGGGGCAGAGTTTGTTATACATACTTCTGAAGTCTTTGAGTATCTCTAGAACACAAGAATATCACATCTTTTAACTTTAAAACTGAGCATGGTGCTTTCAGTCCTGCTGTTTAACAGCTCAGTGCTTGGATTCATGAATTGTTGCTACACTGCCTCTCCCCACTACTACTAATATTACTAATATTATTCATGCTACACTGCCTCTCCCCACCATTACTAATATTACTAATATTACTCATGCTACACTGCCTCTCCTCACCACTACTAATATTACTAATATTACTCATGCTACACTGCCTCTCCCCACCATTACTAATATTACTAATATTACTCATGCTACACTGCCTCTCCCCACCATTACTAATATTACTAATATTACTCATGCTACACTGCCTCTCCCCAGTACTACTAATATTACTCATGCTACACTGCCTCTCCTCACCACTACTAATATTACTAATATTAGTCATGCTACACTGCCTCTCCCCACCATTACTAATATTACTAATATTACTCATGCTACACTGCCTCTCCCCACTATTACTAATATTACTAATATTACTCATGCTACACTGCCTCTCCCCACCATTACTAATATTACTAATATTACTCATGCTACACTGCCTCTCCCCACCATTACTAATATTACTAATATTACTCATGCTACACTGCCTCTCCCCACTACTACTAATATTACTAATATTACTCATGCTACACTGCCTCTCCTCACCACTACTAATATTACTAATATTAGTCATGCTACACTGCCTCTCCCCACCATTACTAATATTACAAATATTACTCATGCTACACTGCCTCTCCTCACCACTACTAATATTACTAATATTACTCATGCTACACTGCCTCTCCCCATTATTACTAATATTACTAATGTTACTCATGCTACACTGCCTCTCTCCACCATTACTAATATTACTAATATTACTCATGCTACACTGCCTCTCCCCACATTAATAATATTACTAATATTACTCATGCTACACTGCCTCTCCCCACCATTACTAATATTACTAATATTACTCATGCTACACTGCCTCTCCTCACCACTACTAATATTACTAATATTACTCATGCTACACTGCCTCTCCCCACCACTACTAATATTACTAATATTACTCATGCTTCACTGCCTCTCCCCACCATTATTAATATTACTAATATTACTCATGCTACACTGCCTCTCCCCACCATTACTAATATTACTAATATTACTCATGCTACACTGCCTCTCCTCAACACTACTATTACTAATATTAGTCATGCTACACTGCCTCTCCCCACTACTACTAATATTACTAATATTACTTATGCTACACTGCCTCTCCCCTCCATTACTAATATTACTAATATTACTCATGCTACACTGCCTCTCCCCACCATTACTAATATTACTAATATTACTCATGCTTCACTGCCTCTCCCCACCACTACTAATATTACTAATATTACTCATGCTACACTGCCTCTCCCCACCATTACTAATATTACTCATAGCTTCTACAAGGCCACCATTCAGTGGCAGCTGTGTACCTAAATTCATTATCTTCCCTGTACTTGATTGCAAACTTGTTGACAAGCTGATACACAAAGGCCAGTGGTTCTCCAGATGAGTGCTGTACAGTTTTTTAGTTCTGCTGCCTTCTTACCTTCATTCTGCCTATGCACCCTAGTTCCTTATATGTGCCTATTAGCCTAGTTCTTGACCTTGTATAACTGGATAGTATGGTACTAAATGTGTTTAGCTCTCTTTCTTGGATGGTCATGGAAAGTATGTGGCTAGTTCTAGGATACTGGCACATGAGCAGGAGTACCACTTGCTGAGGGATGGTTACTAGCACATCCCTAAGTGTAAAAGAAAGGTGAAGTGTCATTTGCGTTGGAGAGGGGAGGAGCTGACAACAATAGTGTGAACAGCTTTTTCACATGGACAAGCTATTAAATCTGATAAGTACTCCAAGTCATCATCTTGAAAAACTGAGCAGTTAGTATTAAAATCTATCATCATGTACATAATTAAGGATTCTGAGAAGACTCATGAGGTATTTTGTCACATAAACTGAGTTTTTGCAAGAACACATGGCAGAATATGTCACTTTAGGTGAGCCACTAAGCTTGTCATAGGTATGGGACTTAACTAAAAAAAAGGTGTTCTAAAGGGTTAGCTAGAAATTGTTATTTGAATTCAAAGAACCTTAGTTATTCCTTAATAGTGAATCCTCTTCCTGAGAGGAAAAATAAATAAATAGAGTCTGTTTTCACAAATATATTTATTAGTTGATGGATGAACACTTATACAAGGTTTACTTTGTAAGTTTGGAATATCTGTATACGTGCTCATCTACTGACTAATAAAAATGTTTGGAGAAAACAGCCTCTGTTTGCCTTTTTCCTCTGGAGAAAAGGATTCAATGAATTCAGCTGTGAGTCACTAGCTATCCTATAGGTCATTTGTCAGTTAGTCCTAAACCATCACTGGTTTCAGTAGGATAGACATCCTGACAGGCAAACTAGTGAGTTTTTCAAGAATTTAGAGATACTTTGACAGCAGTAGTGGTACACATCTTAGATGACAAAGCAGCATAAAAAGTCATAGTGTATCCACAAGTTTTAGAATTCTGCACTGGAAGGATTACAATGTTTGTGTCTGCAATGAACATCCAGGCCGAGAATCCTCAGCTCGAGTATACAATCATGAAAGAGACCTGCAAAAGATACAAAGGAAGATGAAAGACTAGAGAATAAACAGTGGATAAATAATCGCCAGTTACTGGGTCTATCAGAATTCACCAAAAGGTGAAGTCTATATTTTCTGGAAAAACAGCGGCATTAAACTTGAATCCATTATGGCCATTTACAATTTGGAGAACTCACAGGGCCTACAGACATCCTGGCCTTAAAGGATTATCCCCAAACAGATTGCCAGCAAATAGACAAAGTATGCAGATAAAGAGCATATCTGGCATGTTATCAAGGAATGCCAAACTGCTCAGCTGTGCACAACCCAGCTATGACTATTTTAGAGACTCTATCACAGATAATACAAATGAGATCAGTATTTGTATCTGTGAGGTAATTATATTGTAAGAATGAGTGGTCATCAAAGTTTAAAAACTCTTCTGACTTAAAAATTAAATGGCAAGTCCCAAAATACTTTTTCAACTCCTGAAGCTGCATGCAGTTTCTCAAGTCATGAAAATCACAAGAGAATGAACGCTTTCACACAGATCGAAAAAGAAATCTAAATGAATCACTTGTAACTTCACCATAGCAGACAACTTGGAAAATGATCCATTCGACCCTTTCATACAAAAATGTGGATAAAGATGACATGAGCACTTCAAAAGAAGCACACAAACAACAAATGCTAACAACAGTTCAGTAACTTCACATGTATTCCCAGCTAAAGGGATTGAGAAATGAGTTAGTCCTATGAAAAATAAATACAAAGCAGATTAAATAAATTCCTCAAGGGAAACAGGTAAATGCCTGAAGACTATACAGTGGCATGTCTTTATGTAGGTGAAGTCAATAGCAGGTTTTCTACTTTCAGTTTACAGTGTTTTACCTACTCTATTAAATGGCTAATTGCATTTCTTTAAATGGGTGGAATCTGAATTCCTAAAGAAAATGTAAAGTGTTTAAAAAAGAAAGTTGAAGCAGTGCATTTTCAAGACTGTAAAATAGCATGTAGACACATGAGTGTGTTAAACAGTTGCTGGGATGGCTGTAGTATATTTCGTTTTAACAAGTGGTCTAAAGCAGATTCAGGAGTTTTGGATAAATCTTCTCTGTGGTGGCATTTAATAAGCAAATGCACTGAAGAAGTATGTAGGGGTTGGGGTAAGGTTTCATGCAAAGATGGGAACATTGCTGTAAGGTAGGCATATGACTTTAATATGGATTTCCGAGTTGGCTTGTGGATTTTTCAGTAATTCAGAAGCATTGAAGAAGGGTAGTATTTTAGTAGCAGAAAGACTTTACTGTAGTCCCAAATGTAGTGAGAGGTAAAACTGCCTAGAGAAAGACATTGGCTGTCAAAAAAGGATATATCCCAAGGCATGACAACCTAGAAATAAAGGTTGTTTGAAGTGCCTTACACCTTCTTTCGTGACAAAGAATACATTTTATCACTTCAAATAATGTGAACTCCAATAGTATGGATTACTTACTTCTCTCAGGAAAGGAAAAAAATGACACCAGCAGTATGGTCAGCAGAAATAATTTTATCTCCCTGGACAGACAACATATCTGTTTTCATTCAGCTCCTCCTCCCTAACCAATACAGAAAAACAATCCATGTTCTTCAAAATGGTCCCTTTGATTTTAAAAGTGTCATAGCTCCCTGACTATATAAATAAAAGTTTTAGGGACTTTGAACAGTGTAACCCATTAGGAGGTTTTCCATTTGGGCATTGTGGGCTCCTTAAAGCTAGAATTACAAATTTAATGCAGGTGAACAAAGGCCGTTTATCTAAATAGGATGGATTCTTATGCAATTCTAATGGAAAAGTTGGTAAAAATCACCTCTGAAGTTTATGCAAGAAGAGATTCAGAAATCAGACTATAGAAAAAATATAAATGTATTTATAAGCAAGTCTGTCTGGCATAATCTGAAAGGGCTCTGTTACATTTAGAAAAGGGTGACAGCAAGAGCTTGGGTTCATGCATATAAGACAAAGAAGCTCCTGGCTTGTAAGATTAAGCAGATGGAATGATAAACCAGTAATAGTTTCAGTTTTGCTAAGACTCTTGTAATTGATGAAGTGGCTATAAATAAGGAATTTATGCTTTTCTATAAGCAAGTATGTAGCCATTCAAGTGAAAAAAATTTACAGTGGGTGTGCCATGGGGACTTGTTTTTAATGGGAGCTACACAACACAGAAGGAGATTTTGGCTGCTCTGATTTCCAAGGAAAAGATACAGTTGGAATGTATATACACACCAAAGAGCTAAGCTCCAGGTCTGGTCATGCTGAATTTAAAAATTCACTTCTCAGCTCCTGTTTAATCCTACTTAGATCCTTTTAAATTAACAGTGTATTAAAACACTCAACTTTAACCTGTGCAGTCACCAGTCACTGTCTTACCCTAACTTAGTAATGTCCTCTCAAAAGTGTGCTGTTAGAAGCCTAGTTCTATGTTTTGGAGTTAGCTGATAAACTGAAACTGATCCTTCTTTAGGAACATAGAAACATAAAATCAATTATAGGCAAATGACCACAGGAACCATAAAATGCCTAGAAAGTAAACACACTTAAAAGCTGTTTTCTGTTATTTTGCCCAGTCAAGCAACTTTCACAGTGGGAATACCCAGCTGTGATCATTTGTGTGGGAATACCCAGCTGTGATAATTTGTGAGCACATACCTCTCAGCTGTGATCATTCGTGAGCACATGCCTCTCAGCTGTGAACATTGGTGAACACATACCTCTCAGCTGTAATCATTCGTGAGCACATGCCTCTCAGCTGTGATAATTTGTGAGCATATACCTCTCAGCTGTGATCATTCGTGAGCACATACCTCTCAGCTGTGATCATTCATGAGCACATACCTCTCAGCTGTGATCATTCGTGAGCACATGACTTTCAGCTGTGATCATTGGTGAGCACATACCTCTCAGCTGTGATCATTGGTGAGCACATACCTCTGAAACTGTGCAAATTCTTGCAGAGTGCCCAGATTTTGGCCTCATATTTTTGGTCTGTTTTTTATATACTCGTGGTTTTCTGTCAAATTAGTGGTATCTTTTTACATATTGCAGTTAGAAAATAATGACAGACATTTGAGTTTCAGACTTCATATACTTCAGAAAAAGTCATGCTAATGCAAAACCTGTTATTCTATCAACTTTCTAAGTTTGTAAGAGCAGTATTTAAAAATGTCCCTATTTTTGGGTCTTTGTCCCACTTTTATTTATGGCTTTTGTCCAGATTTCTTGCTCTAAGAGAGAGAGGTATGGTGAGCACTCCAGAATAGCATGCAGTGATTTAGAAGGGTGCCAGATGTGATGTTATGGTCAGTTTTGAGAAAGACTTCAATTCCATATGCTGGCAGTTACTGTGCAAAGGTATGGAGTAACTGGAATTCCTACCCCAGGACCTACTTTCCTAACCTGTAACAGCAGTTCTTGGTAATAATATTTGCCTTTTCCATCCAAATTACTTAAGGTTGTATGCCAAGGGTGCCTGCTGTCTTCTGATCTTTTCTTGCTAGTGATTAAACCCCTAAATAAGGTTCTGGGAGACTGGTTGCACCCTCTAGGCAACATGGCAGATTCCAACTTGGAAACAACACTTTTTTGTTTTAATATATGTATGATACACACTGGGAGGAAGTTGATGTATCATCAGCGGGATGGACAGTAATAATAAAACTATAGTCCCATCCACATATTCTCCTTGTTACTTAATTTATTAAATCCTCACAAAATGACTGGCAGCAACAGCATACCAGAACATTCATTAACCAGTTTATCTGGGATGGGAAACATAAGACAACTTTGCATCTAGTAGTGATTTGTTTTCCTGTATGTGCAGAGCTGAAAATCCCAGACAGGGATCTGTATGTCCAAGGTTTTACACTGAACCAACTGCTTACCTGTAGCCATCCCATTCATACCACTAGGACTGTGATAGAATCTAACATACCTAATGGGCTTTTGGGTGATTTGGAGCTTGCTTCCAGCGGTGATTGAAGTGCTGGCATAATATCATGGTTACCTTTCAAGGCCTAATGACACTAGGAAAAGGTATTGGTCTTTCACATATTTGGAGTCCATATTAGTGGTTTAGAGATAACATGAATTTAAGGTAGATGATGCCTGCATTGAAGAAATAGAGTGGAAGAAAGGGAGGGATAACGTAGCTAACAGACTTGTTCCAGCTAGTAACAGGTAGTAGACAGCAGCACTGAGTACCTTAAAGCATCCTGGAATTTAAATAATGTCACCAGTATGCCATCTTCAGTTGGAAGATTAGAAAGAGTTTAAGTCTTATCTTTTTTACACTATAAACCATTTAGAAGGATATACATGAGAGGAATCACCCAGTAAATTTTTAAAATCCATTTTTATTATTTATATGATTTGTTATAATAGGAATTTCCAATTAGACTGATATCCATTTTCAATGGAGGCCTGGAAGCACTATCTGGATAGGTAACTTGCTCAGTCACACAGTAGACAAATGGAGACTGAAAGCATTCAACTCTGGACTGCAGAATGAATCTTATTACCAGTTTATAGCCTTAATCCTTTACACTAAACTACCATATTGCCTCCTTTCATATTCTTTCCCTTGTATCTAGTTCTTTATTAGTCTTGCTGTAATGAAGATGAGTGAATGGCTATGCCTACACAGTGCTCATATGACAGGTGTATCAACCCAAACTTCATGGAATCAACTTGCCAGGTTAGTATTTAACCTTATGCCACCCTCTATATATAGAAAACAATACTATTCATGTTTGAAGAGTACTAGACCTTTGTCAATAGAGCCAGAAGAGATGTTTTTGTCAATTCAGTGTGGGAAAATGAGTCTCCCTTGTTCATAAATTTTAGAATTGTCTCATAGTGGGTAAAATTAGAAGAGAAGCTATCGTTATTGTTTTCATGTAAAGGTCCATATGTGATTTCTGTCACTACCAATTTACAATGTAGAGCAATTCAGAGAATTACTTGGCTGAGTAAGTTACCAAAGTCGGATGAAAAATTTAACACTGTCAAAAGATGGCAGTCACCCATTGAATTCAATGGAATAAGTTGCACTGCATCAAAGTTCATTGAAATTTCAGAGTCTTGGGTGTGGAGTGTGTGTGCGATTGAGTGTGTGTGTGTGTGAAAGTGTATCAGTGTATCTGTAGGGATGTGAGTGGAGTCAGATGAACATGTGCATGTGTGTGTGTTTATGTATGCATATGTATGAGTATGGGAGATACCTGTGACAAATCGATTCATGAGCTACCAGTGTATGCTATCACTATCACAGGGCTGAGTGACAGTGGTAGAAAAATGCAATTCAGAGACAAACAGATGAAGTGATAATGAGGTCTTCCTCATTGCAGCTAAAACTGTCTCTGAATCACATTTTTCACAGATGCATAAATTGACCTACCTGCATCAGACAATTTACACAACTACAAAGGCTTTTTCTGAATTCCAGGGATTGACTGACTGGAGTGCACTCACCCTGAATCTGTTTATATTTTGCCTATGGCTGATGTAATCAGTATTCCCTTAAGAGATCCAAAGGGTTTTAGACTGATAACATTTGTACAGATGCAAGAAATTATGAAGTACATAAGGACTAGTCACTTATTTTCACATACTGTTTGGCTATTTTTATTAAGTAAAGTAATATTCTTAAAAAAATAGCCTGTTAATACAAAGTTGTTTTCACTATTTTGCATTATCTTCTAGTTTCAAGTTTGGTGTGGTTTATTATAAGTTGTTTGATGAGTTTAATAAAAGTTGCTGTAACAAAAAAGTGACAGTCGTGTTTTCATGCAGATGATGAATGAGAAGCACTGTCAGTAAAGTTTCTATTCTACATTAAAACTGTAATCCAGAGGTTGATGTTGAAAGCCAAAGAACTACCCTGTTTATCTGCATAGCATTTGCTAAGAAGATTGCATAAATGTTTCCACTGTTTTACAACTACATTACTTTCTGTGGCCCATTTCTTCATGATAAACCTTTGATCTCTGTTGCCTTTGAAATACCGAAAATACATAAAAATTAGTATGATCCACCTTTTAGACTGATAGTAATGGCAAATGGGTCAAAAACTGAATCATTTGCAGCATATATAGACAGGATTTCCAAAGTAGCTGTAGAAAACAAGGCCTACTGTAGTTACTACGCAATTCTTGGCATTGTTTGGAATTGTTGAGGAGTATTAATAGAAATGACAAATTTGTTTTTCTTGCAGTAGATGTGGTTAACCTTTTTTTGGTAATACCCTACAATATCAGTTTAGATTAGTTTTTTGCATAGCCTGGTGGGTTGTAATGGTATCAACAACACCAAAGTGAACTTTTTACTAGAATTGATGGAAACAGTATTGAAAAACAATTTCCTTTCATTTGAGGGAGAGGTTTTCAGCAGACAGATGGGGTGGCTAATGGTGGCAAAATGTGCTCCCATATTTGTGAACCCAGTGCTATCAGAATGGGAAAAATGTTTTGTATTTTCATTCCCCCACACATGTCCAAGATCTTGAAGTATCTGAGGATTTTGGATGACATTTTAATTTTGTGGTCAGGAAAAATGGATGAGTTAGAAAGTTTTATTGAATTTTTGAACAGCACTGCCTCCTTTCTTAGGTTTATACATAGGATTCATTTGAGTGAAATACATTTTTTGGACATGTTATTGAAAAAGGATGATTTAAGGGGTGGCTTATCATCTAATATTTTTGGAAAAAAGACCTATTCTAACATGTTTCTCCACTATGAAAGCGTCATCCACCACACCAGAAAAATAATGTGGTAAAAGGCAAATGGTCAGGTTATCGAGGTTAGTTAGTGATGATGACAAGTTTTGTGAAGAGATGGTCACTTTAATTGGAATGTTCAAAAGCAGGGGTATCCTTTGAAATTTTTGATTAAAATTAGAAATGAAACTTTTTATTAAAAGAAAAACAATCTTTACCCCATCTTGAAATCTGAAGCTAATATACATTTTAGGAGGTCGTAATTCTTTTGGTAATGATGTGATGGGTATTAAGTACAACCACAATGCACCCCTTCTTATTTCCAAGCTCAGTATGTTTTGGGATCTTAATTTTAATTCAGATATGAAACCTAAATTAGGTATGAAACCTAAAGTAACCTATAGTAGGGGGAGAAACTTGAAAGGTATGTTGGAAAGTCAAGGATATAGAAAACTTGAACCCTACAGATCTGCTACGTATAAATGTGGAGTTTGCAGGTACTGCAAATTTATAAAAGATGGTCCCTATATCTCCGTGTTAGGATATAATAAAACCCTACAATGTCCTGGCAGATGTAATTGCAATGCAAAGATGGTGGTATATGTAGCTACATGTACAGTATGTCCAGGATTTTATGTGGGAATACTACCCAGAGACCAAGGGACAGGACAGCTGAACATATTAGGGATATAAGGAATAAGAAACATAGTAGTGCATTATATGTTCAAAGTACAACATGTGCCAATTTTGGAAGATTTATCTTCTTTATAATTGACAAGGTAAATCCTAGTAACAGGGGAGGTGATCCCAAAATTGAAGTCAAAGTAAGGGAAACAAAATGGCAATTGGAATTCAATGCCAACAGTGAGCCAGGTATTACTGACTGCATTTCCATTGCAGCTATATTGAAGCAAAGGGCCAATCAGATTTAATTATTTATGTTAAGGATGTACATTATTTATTCATTTAATAACATTTATCTTTTTAAAGGTTGTATTACTTAAGATGGGTTATAAGGTTTACTATTGTTTGTGTGAGCGACATTCTATCGGCTGCAATGTGCCGAAAAACAGAATGTCGAATGCACAAGTAGTTTTGCAACAGATAATCGACTCCACTTATGCAAATGCACAACTGCATTCGCATAAGTGGAAATCGACTATCTGCACAGAGATTGTGGTTTAGTGGGGAGTAGAAATTCATCCACATCCCCACTGTAGTGTGATCTTGGAGTTAGAATATATAAGTAGGTGGGGTGTGGGGGGTGCAGGGGGTCTTGCCCCCCTGCAAAAATGGGATAGCTGTATAGGAGTTTGATTTACATCAGCTCCTATATGGCTATCACGTGGTGGTTTTGACAACAATGTTGAGTCAAATGCGTCGAGCATTTTGCTCGACATAGTGAACGGTAGTTTTTTTTACTTTTGATATTACCATTCATTTTTTTGAACAGAAAATGTTTTTCCGTTCGAATAAACAATAGTAAACCAGTTATAAATAGTAGTATGTGTTTTTATATGGTGAGCAATATTTAGTTATTTTTATCAGTTAAAAGCTATAGTGGTACTGTTTTTTTAAAATGACAAATTGTTACAAAGTGATGACATCATTTGCTTGATTTATTGAGAATGGCTTGTTAAGTAAACTGCATTTAAATGAGATTTTTTTCACAGTATTTTGACTCTGATGATGCCTGCTTGTCATGAGGGCAAAAGTGCAAAGTCTGTTTCATTAAAGTAATGTGGTTCCATTTTACTGCTTGTGTGGTCATATTTTTTATTTTTTATTTTTTTATTTTTTGCGTTTCAGTTTGCTAGCCTTGCGGTGAGTTTAACTTGTTACCATTTCTTCGTGTTTTAGATCTTTTAATTTGATACGTCATAGAGAGCTGTACACATGACTCTTTGAAACAGCTTATTTCTAATACAACAAATTTCCAGTCATAATTGCTAAATGAAATAATACTTTTACATGGCAAAGAAATCCCTCAAGACCTTTTTTTTGCCTGGAGACTTTGCCAACAACATCACCTTTTCTAAAATATATCAGCTCCAAAGTTACAAACCTTTGGGAAGAAAGGATATTTGAATTTTCCATCTTCTTCAAAACTAAGAGGGAAAGGGGCTGCAGGACTTTGTTTTCAAGGATAGCATGCTTATCTGTGGAAAAGGATTCAAAACCAGAAGCTTTTGTCATGTTCACACAATGTTTGTCAGTGAAAACTTTACAAAGAAAGTATTTTGTGCTGATGTGTTTAGACAATGGAGCAAAAAGAAATATCCTTTAAAAGCTGTACTAGAGTCAGAGCTTGTTCAGAGCTATATCAGAAGATGTAACAGCAGCACCAAAATACTTAATGTTGCAGTGCTACTGTAAGAAGTGGATGATGGTGCAGCATTACTGTAAGAAGTGGATGATGGTGCAGCATTACTGTAAGAAGTGGATGATGGTGCAGCGTTACTGTAAGAAGTGGAAGATGATGCAGCGTTACTGTAAGAAGTGGATGATGGTGCAGCGTTACTGTAAGAAGTGGATGATGGTGCAGCATTACTGTAAGAAGTGGAAGATTGTGCAGCGTTACTGTAAGAAGTGGATGATGGTGCAGCATTACTGTAAGAAGTGGATGATGGTGCAGCATTACTGTAAGAAGTGGATGATGGTGCAGCGTTACTGTAAGAAGTGGTAGATGGTGCAGCATTACTGTAAGAAGTGGATGATGGTGCAGCATTACTGTAAGAAGTGGAAGATGGTGCAGCATTACTGTAAGAAGTGGATGATGGTGCAGCATTACTGTAAGAAGTGGATGATGGTGCAGCGTTACTGTAAGAAGTGGTAGATGGTGCAGCGTTACTGCAAGAAGTAAAAGATGGTGCAGCATTACTGTAAGAAGTGGAAGATGGTGCAGCATTACTGTAAGAAGTGGATGATGGTGCAGCGTTACTGTAAGAAGTGGATGATGGTGCAGCGTTACTGTAAGAAGTGGTAGATGGTGCAGCGTTACTGCAAGAAGTAAAAGATGGTGCAGCATTACTGTAAGAAGTGGATGATGGTGCAGCATTACTGTAAGAAGTGGATGATGGTGCAGCATTACTGTAAGAAGTAAAAGATGGTGCAGCGTTACTGTAAGAAGTGGATGATGGTGCAGCATTACTGTAAGAAGTGGATGATGGTGCAGCATTACTGTAAGAAGTAAAAGATGGTGCAGCGTTACTGTAAGAAGTGGATGATGGTGCAGCATTACTGTAAGAAGTGGATGATGGTGCAGCATTACTGTAAGAAGTAAAAGATGGTGCAGCGTTACTGTAAGAAGTGGATGATGGTGCAGCATTACTGTAAGAAGTGGATGATGGTGCAGCATTATTGTAAGAAGTAAAAGATGGTGCAGCGTTACTGTAAGAAGTGGATGATGGTGCAGCATTACTGTAAGAAGTGGAAGATGGTGCAGCATTACTGTAAGAAGTGGAAGATGATGCAGCATTACTGTAAAAAGTGGATGATGATGCAGCATTACTGTAAGAAGTGGAAGATGGTGCAACATTGTAAGAAGTGAACGATGGTACAGCGTTACTGTAAGAAGTGGAAGATGGTGCAGCGTTACTGTAAGAAGTGGAAGATGGTGCAATGTTACTTTAAGAAGTGGATGATGATGCAGCATTACTGTAAGAAGTGGAAGATGGTGCAGCATTGTAAGAAGTGAATGATGGTACAGCGTTACTGTAAGAAGTGGAAGATGGTGCAGCATTACTGTAAGAAGTGAATGATGGTACAGCGTTACTGTAAGAAGTGGAAGATGGTGCAGTGTTACTGTAAGAAGTGGAAGATGGTGCAGCATTACTGTAAGAAGTGGATGATGATGCATCATTACTGTAAGAAGTGGAAGATGGTGCAGCATTGCAAGAAGTGAATGATGGTACAGCGTTACTGTAAGAAGTGAATGATGGTACAGCGTTACTGTAAGAAATGGAAGATGGTGCAGCGTTACTGTAAGAAGTGGAAGATGGTGCAGCATTGTAAGAAGTGAATGATGGTACAGCGTTACTGTAAGAAGTGGATGATGGTGCAGCGTTACTGTAAGAGGTCGAAAATGGTATTGACCTTCATGCGAGAAACAGGGATTTAAGGGCTGCATGTATGTCAGGGCTGTCCTGAGAGACTGTAGATCACTGGGGATCTTAAACTCTGGTATTGATCTATACGTGGTTATGAATACATTGTAATTTAGATATGGTTAGAATTAGACTGATCTATCAACATACCTCGATGGACCGCCAATAAAGCAGCAAACACTCTCGGGCACAAAACCAGTTTTATTGCAGCAATAAAGGCTTTGTCATTAACGCTGCACTCTTATAATACGTTTCCATCCTTAACTTCATCAGATGCAAACAAAATACATTCCCAAGCCTTAAATAATCCAATTAATTTTAAACTCACCAATAAAAACATGCCACATATTAAATAGACAACACAAACATATTATCCAAAATTAATTCCCCTTCCTCAAGTTAAAAAATCATTGTAAATACAAAAACAATAATTTCCTAAAACTTTTTAATTTATCTAAAATAGTACAATAATAAATACAATTGACTAACCAGAGTGCTTAAATACTAGGGAGTTTTAAAACTTATCTTTATTACTGAGAGTTTGAATTTTAATAAAGATCTGGTTAGTAATTTATATTTATTATTGTACTGTTTTTGATAAATTAAAAAGTTTTAGGAAATTATTGTTTTTGTATTTACAATGATTTTTTAACTTTAGGAAGGGAAATGAATTTTGGGTAATGTGTTTGTGTTGTTTATTTAATATGTGGTATGTTTTTATTGGTGAGTTTAAAATTAATTGGATTATTTAAGGCTTGGGAATGTATTTTGTTTGTATCTGATGAAGTTAATGATGAAAACGTATTATAAGAGTACAGCGTTAATGAGAGAGCCTTTTTTACTTTATTGCTGCAATAAACCTGTTTTGTGCCTGAGATTGTTTGCTGCTTTATTGGAGGTCCATCAAGGTGTGGAAGATTTGTTTCTGGCTGATGTTTTTCGTCTTTCACTGTTGCAGTCATTACATTTGGGTAATCTGCTGGAAGGTTGCCCTCAGTCGGCCTGATTAACAATGTCTTGGGTCCTGCGTCAGTTGCTGTCCCTTCTTCCATGATGTCAGGTCATCAGGGGTATAAAACATGCAACTGATGCCATTACATCAGTTTTTCTTGCCCCAGATGTCAGGTGCCCCCCAAATGGGGAGCAACACAAAAAATATACCTCCAAACAAAAGCAAATATACCAAAAAGGCTTTTAAGCATAGTAAAAGAAAGGAGAGGTATAGCAAGAGAAAAACAGGGGGCTGGAGGGTGGGTAACCAGGACTGCAACAGTGAATACACTCGAACATTTACATTTATGGTATGTGTACACAACTGTACTATGTTCTTCATGTTTCACTGTTGCAGTCATTACATTTGGGTAGATTCCCAAAGCTATGGTTGGGAGGATGGATTTATACAACATTAGGAGCAGCTATAAGGCCCTGCAGGACAGCAGTGGCAAAGCCAGCTCTGGATTTAGAGAAGAGAGGTAAATGGTAATGTTTGGTGAACGTATGAACTGAGCTCCAGGTAGCAGCTTCTAGAATGTCTTTGGTAGGAACCCCTCTGAGAAAGGCTGCAGAGGTAGATGCAGCCCTGGTGGAATGAGATCTGATCCCCTTGGGGATAGGTTTACGATGGTGCATATAGCAGAAACTAATACGATGGCTTATCCATTTGGAAATAGTCTGCTTTGAAATAGGTAATAATATGATAATATCTTTGTTTTCTGAGTTTTTCACTTATTTTCACTGTAATCTGTATATCAACTCCCATGCTTGAAAGTTTTGTAATACTGTCATCACTGGTGGTCTCAGTGGCAAATGTTTGGTGGTGTTCTCCTACTATCTGTTTCAGTGAGCCTTGTCATATTGAACTTGTCCCTTTATGATGAGTCTGAATGACCAATGTGCTTATATAAGCATTAAGTTGCTTGTGGGATATGACATGCTAATATATGTATTTTTTGGCATTGCTTTTTGGCTCCCCATAGCTGACCATCAGCTGCCCTGGTTCTTTCCTTATCCACCATGTCTAAAAGACCCACCTTAACCTCCTCTAGGCTAATTGAAACACAGATCCAGGGACAGTGAGGAGATTAAGAAATATGAGGCACCATCACACTGTTACCCGGTAGCATGTTTTCCCTAATCACTCTCTACCCTACTCATATCCAATAATACCCTCAGTGCAGGGCATGCAATGGGTGTCAGCAACAAACTGCCTCTCACTTATGTAAGGTGCCGATGTTAGCAAGATCCCCCACCTAGCCTGAGGCATTACCACTCAGTTGTTTGTCTGTCTTTTCCAGGGTGCTTGGACTGCTTGAGTGTGCCCCAGGTTTGCAGAGCTCCTTTTTCCTCCTCCAGGACTGGCACAATCATCCTCCCTGCCTGTCACTATTGGAACTCAGGTTATCTAGGCTTCCTATACACCACCAGCACAAGGTGATGTCCTAAAATATGAATGGCTCATTGGTTTCTGTAGTCTTCAGGGGGACACAGTTATATATCAGCATTTTATACACACCAAATATATTTATCTTTATGCATAATTATTTTTCAGCTTTTCATTCTAGCAAAGCAAAACAAAACCAAAAAGGAGGACCCAACATTTAATTAAATTAGGTGTGTGATCTTGTCCCTACAGCCAGCACTTCTGTAGTAAAATATATATATTTTGAAAATATTGTAAAGGAGTAGATTTCAGAATATTTTAAAGAAAATAGGGTGCTTTTTTATGATTTTAATGACTTACAGAAGAGATTGGAAGATCACATTAAATCTCTGCAGCAAAACCAGGAATGAAGT
The DNA here is from genome assembly GCF_019279795.1 of Protopterus annectens. Classification (NCBI taxonomy): domain Eukaryota; kingdom Metazoa; phylum Chordata; order Ceratodontiformes; family Protopteridae; genus Protopterus; species Protopterus annectens. The sequence continues at coordinate 1,040,745,388 of NC_056746.1, forward strand.
CAGGAACACCCTGAAGCATGAGTCATATACCTTTGCAAGATTTAGATTTATTGTACATCTTAATTGATGTAATTAATCATCTATATGAAAGTGTAAATTATAGTGACATTGTGTTGCAAGAGGTAGGAATATTTTTTAAATTAACATTTTGCTGGCACCTAATCGCAGAACTTGAAATGTATATTGTACTCCCCAGGAGTGCATCAGCATAAGTTGCTGCTCCTTTTTAACGCACAATAGGCATCTTTTGCTTTCTTTTTTTTTTCCCTTTCATGAGTCATTATTATGTTCTGTTCTGGCTAATTTCCTATGTGTTATAATCCACAGAAATCTTGCATCTCAATGATTGACTTCTGTTTCTACATTTACTTTCTTATACACATGTGATGCACTTCTCTTTTCCTCTTATTTCTCTTCAAATATCTTTGGTGATGCTCTTTTTGAATTGATTAATTTTGCTTTCTCCTTTGCATAAATATTACACCATATTAAATCTCTTTTTCTTTCTCATGTCCATATTTCTTTTCCAGATGTCTCCTGATCCTCCTGTTTCTCCATAAATTGGAAGCTCGTTCCATCATGATGTAATGCAACCTGTGTTCGACCTTCTACACCAAATCCTTCACTTCGAGGCATTCCATAACTTCAGTTTCTATTTTTTTTTAATTCTACTTTACTAATCTTCTTTTCTACATTCCTTCTTTGTGATATACATTTTTTATTGTAAAACGTTCCTTATATGTATGCTTTTACCTATATTTCAAATATCTTTGGGTCTGCCTTTTTGTATTGATTAATTTGGCTTTTGACTTTGCATGAATATTGCCCTGTATCAAATCTCTCTTTCTTTCCTGTGTCCATATTTCTTTTTTATACTTTTCAAAAATCTCTAGGTTTTGTGGTTTATATTTTCACACTTCCTCAGATGCTTCTTTTTCCAAACTGATCAAAGTTTCTTGGTCTATATAATGTTTTTCACAAATCTGTTGTATTAATGAACACAACTTTTTATTTGAAGCTTCTGACAGTTTTTCTTTTGGAAATGTTTTTCTTTCCTCTAGTGTCTCTTAATATTTTTGTATAGTTTGTGTCTGGAAATTCTCTGCTTTTTGCATAATAGTAGCAATACATAATTTCTTCCTTATCCTCAGTAGTTCACTCTGTCTTTATGGCTCTCCTTTGGCATATCAGTTTTTTGTGATTTTTGTGAACTGCTTCTTCCTTCTACAACAGGGAGCCATCCTCCCCCTGGGCCTGGCCTAGCCCCATTGTAGGAATGCTTCTGTATTTTGAGGATTCTACACTGTCATTTTATCCAGTCCTGGCACCAGTGTGCCTACCAGGATTGGGCACTTTTTTAGGCTGAGTCTTGTGCAGCCAGCTATTTTTTTTTTTTGACCTATTTCTTTCCTATACAGTCTATATATCAGTGTTGTCTTGGTGAGATTTTGTGAAAAATAGGGTCCTCCTTGTGAAGGTACTCACCAAGACTTGAGGATTAATTCAATTTCAGCAATTCTACTCACCTTTGCTTGCTGACTTATCTCTCAGTTCAGACCCCATATGCCTGATAAACTGATATTATATCCCTCAAGTCTTGGCCATGTTCCACTGAAACTTAAATATGCTATCTTTTTATATATTTTTTGCTTGTTGATACATTGTTCTACCATATTGGTTCATCTGTCTGTCCTGTTTAGTACATGCATAGGTAGATTTGCTGTTCATAATCCTTCTGACCTGGGTCCTTCACCAGCATCCAAATTTTCCCCTGAATTGCCACATTTCTGTCATACAGAGTCCACAGAAGGACACAGTGACCTGACCATAACTCTCAGGAGAACATGAAATCTGGAAAAACCATAAATAATAGAGGAGGGGGTTAAAGGCCCAAAAATAGGGACAATTTTTAAATATTGCTCCTACAAATTTAGAAAGTTGATAGAGTAACAGTTTATTTCATTAGCATGAATTTTCTGAAGGGTATGAAATCTGAAACTCAAGTGTCTGTTATTATTCTCTGACTTCAGCCTTTAATAAATTCCCAGTGATTGGCCAGAAAACCACACTTTTATGAAAAAAAGAGGCAAACTGTGAGGCAAAAATCTGGGCATTCTGTGAAAATCAGTATATTGAGAAGTATGACTCTGAGTGAGCTCTCAATGATGATATTACAACATAGTAACAACACTGTCATTCTCCTGACATTTTTAACTCTCCCTCTGGATTGTGTCATAAAGTTGGACCAATATTTGTTGTGTTTTGGCTATTACAGAGAATTAGTCTTATGACTATTTTAACTTGATTATAATTGCTATCTTTCTACCACCATCACATATTCCTTCCTTGGATACTTGTACTCTAAAGCAAGAGACAGATAGATAGATAGATAGATAGATAGATAGATAGATAGATAGATAGATAAATAGACAGATAGATAGGTAGATAGATTTTCAACATTTAAATATAGAAATGTAAAAAGTAAACACATATATTTTATGTACGTATATACATGTATTGTTAAGAGGAGAAAATGTTGGGAGTCTGCATGTCCTCCCTGTGGTCATGGTTTCCTCCGGGTGCTCGGTTTCCTCCCACATCCCAAAGACATGCTGCAGGTGGATTGGACGGACAAGGTGATCCGCTGTGGCGACCCCTAACCAGGAAAAAGAAGAAGAAGAAGAAGAAGAGTTAAGAGGAGAAAATGTTGATATGTTTTTGTAGATGTGGGTTTACTGTCTCGACAGATAAAGGATAGGCAGGTAGATGTTTCAGTGAGTGGTGGAGACTTTGTTCTTGGATGTATGGTGCAGCTAAGGGTAGGGGCGGTCAAATATGTGTCTAAGAAGGTGGGAATGGCAGGTTTACATAGTGGATGGGTGCTTGTCTTTGATATAGATGTGAGTGTTTTATGTATTGAGTGGTCATCTGCATTTTGGAAGTGGTACTAGTTACTTCAGTCAGTGGTGTTAAGGATATTAGTCCTTGACCTACTTACAGAGTTGTGTGTGTGATAGTAAACACATGGCAGTGAGTGTTCAAGTGCTTAGTGTATGTAAGACTTTCTGTGACTTGTCAGAGTCTGGTATGTTCCAAGGAGGTGGGCTCAGCATGTGCATAGGAAAGCTTGCTGGAGATATGAAAGACATGTGAGGTGAATTAGTGGCAGTTACATCAATGTTAGTGCAGTCTAAGAGATGGTTATATGGGTATGCAGTGGTCAGCTTGTCCCCCACATTACAGGTGTTTGTTTTCAATGTTTGTGTGCTATCAGTTATTTGCATGTGTTAGGTGCTTGTGTCTATGTGTGTGTGTGTGTGTGTGTGTGTGTGTGTGTGTGTGTGTGTGTGTGTGTGTGTGTGTGTATGTGTGTGTGCGCACACGTGCATGTGCACATGTGTGTGTCTGTGTATGTGTGTGTGTTAGCACTCATGTCAATGTTAGAGTTGTTTTGATATGCACCAACTGAAGAGATGGTCATCAGCAACTTCATTAATTTGATTTTGGACCTAATCCAAATAGGCAAATGAAGCATTTTAAAAATGTGAGCTGATAATTCATTAATAGTGATAACTATAAAGCACACACTATTACCCCTTGTCTGAGTTCTCAGCTTCAAGTTATTTTAGGAATGTTATTTATTTATTTGTTTGTCTGTTTGTTTGTCTTTTGTTTACTGGGAAAGTCCGACTGGGTAATACCTATTTTCAGAGGATGACCAGGGAGAAAATCTCCATTTGCTTACATTACATTATACTTTAAGTTATACTTTAAGTTCCACTTAAACACAGAGTAGTTACATTTCTATTTACATTTGTACACAAACAGTATTTACATTCATACATTCTAAGATTTTTACAGAGGTGGAAATTACTAGAGAGGACACCAACGTGCAACTTCATTTATTGCAGGCAGCAGTTATGTACAAAAATTATTTTTTCATTTCACTGAGAGATTGAGTGTATTCTGTTTTAAGTAGAGTATTTGGAAAGTACCATATGGTGAACACAAAGTCTCAACTTTGAGATGAGCATGTGCAGGACCAGCACTGGTAAGATGTTGTTTAAGCAGTGGTTTGAAGCTATTGAGTTTGTCAGAGAGTTTTGATTGCGTTGGAATACTATTCTAGAGTTTAGCAACATATTGGGAGTTGAGTGATTCTCCTGCAACATTATTTGACTTATTTGTAAGGAATAAGAATTTGTTACTAGAGTGGAGGTCCCATGCTGGCCAGTAGGTCAGTAATAAGTTATGTAGTACAGGGCATTTTTGTGGTTGATGAATGAGTTTGTATGCTGTAGTTAGTTGTGAATATGTTACGTAGTTGTGTAGTTCAAGTAAGTTTAATTGCTTAAAGCTAAGACAATGGTGGGATTATGAGGGAGAGTGGTGGCAAATTTAGCTAATTTATTTTAGCTGGAGGCAAGTTTCTTTGAGTATCATTTCAATTTGTTAGGATAGGACCTGCTTATAGCAGAGTTGGCAGTGATGAAATGTTAGCTAGTGTTTTTCTTGAAGTATCTGTAAGGAATTCATTGTGCCTATAAAGTGAACCTAGTTTATGGTGTGCAAATTCAATGGTGTGCAGTATATGCTGGTCATTACTGAAACTGTCATCTATTATAATGCCTAGAAGTTTACTGTGAGTTACAGTTTCAGTGACAGTATTATTTGCTGACTTTATGGTAAAAAATTGCTTTTGTTCAATTTTGGCAACTTTTTTAGGTAAAATGTATTCACATAGTTTTCTTGCAGCTGTGTAGGAGGTTTGATTCTTTGAGCCAGGTTCCTATAGAGGTGAACGATGTTTGAGTAATGGCTTTGTAGCACAGAGTGTGTGTATGTATCTTTAAGAAGCATTTCCAGATGTAAGCACGTGGCTATAAATAGTGAGCACGTGCAGGCAGCAGTGCCATTTTAAGAGAACAGTCAGAGTGTTAACATGTATGAGTGTTGTAGTAAGTTTATTTAAGTTTAAGTTACAACGCCTCATTCCTGATGTGTTTGTGTATAATAAAGCTGCTTAAACTGAACTCACAATTGTTTGTCTGTTTTATCCTGACCAGATGAGTGACATGGTGTCAGAACCAGGATTAAGAGAACAACTTCTTCAAGCCATGAGGTGCAGAGTCGAAGGTGGAAAAAGGGCCAGAAATGAGCTTAAGGTAACCAGAACTTGCACAAATGATTTATTTTGCAAAGAAAATGAAACAGAGCATTTGTGAGGCCCAGAATGCATTAATAATAAAATGAGTAGCACAAAACGCATTATTAATCAAACGAAAGGCACAAAAACACATTATTAATTAAATAAAATATTTGAAACTATGATGTTTGATAAAACTAGCAGAACCATTCATATAGGGTTCAGAATTACCTCTGGTTTGCATAATGGGCATGTTTAAAGTAAAACGAGCACCAGAAAAGTATATTGAGCATGATGAGAGATTAAAAGGGCATAACAAGTACACTAAAAGGGAAAATAAGCTTAAAGAGCAAGACAAGTGTATGTTTTTTAGTAAAAGACCATGTTTGGGCAGAAACTACTATTTTGCATTAACCAAAGCCATTCAATGCATAACTAGAGTTGTTCGAAGTATCTCAGGGTGTGCATAGTGTTTGCAGAGTGTGTGCTTTATTATAGTGCAATTATTTCAAACAGTTTGCTGTGTGTAAAGAACAGTTATATTGCAAAGCACAGTCAAACTAGAGTCATTTTGAGAAGTTTCTTGTGCTGTGTACATTTATTTACAAAGTGAATTCATTTCAAAGTGTTTCTTATTCTGAGCTTTTCTACTGTGTATAGTTTATTTGCATAGTACACTCATTTCAAATTATTTCTTACACTGATAAGGAGTAGTTTCACAAAGTGATTTAAAAGTATTCTTTGCTAAGGAGATTTATTTGGCAAAGTGCAGTTATTTCAAAAAGTCTGTTGTACTGTTGGGCATAATTGCAAATTCTGGCATAAAATTATGACATATTTATATGTGTGTATGTTCATACATTATCCCAAGCACCTTCACTGCTGTTTGTTGATATGGCAAAGGCATTTTGCAGACCCAGTCAACTTGTGTTTGATCATAATATAGCAGAGAATTGGAGAGTATTTGAGCAGGAATATGATATTTTCATACAACCGCTTTTTCTGACAAAGAAGCATGTACAAGGGCATTCATTTTGCTTAACTTGCCTGGGTCAGAAGCCATTGAAAGAGAGCGTTTATTTGTGTATGCACCAGATGTATATGCAGGAGAGGGGAATAACTGCCATATTGTTGTACTGGCTGAATTAAGGGAAGACCCTAAGTGCTTGAAACATAAATTTAGAGAAATGTACAACCTCCAGACAAATGTGATATTAGAGAGGCACTTATTTTATACAAGAGACCAAGAGCCAGGTGAAACTTTTGCAGCTTATATCACTGACTTGAGAAACAAAGCTAAAATGTGCAGATATGGTGATTTGAAATATGAATTAATAAAAGGCAGACTTGTGTGTGGTGTTAATAGTGCTGCAGTGAGAAATAGTTTTCTTTGTGACAGTGATTTAACATTGAGCAAAGCCATAGAGATTTGTCAAATCCATGAGCTCACAGAAAGGCACATAAGTATGCATACAAGTGATAAGAGCTTAGTTTCAACCCCCTCTAGAGCAAGCATAGACAACATGCAGCACATGGCAAGTAGAAGCAGGCCTAAGCACATGACAACCCCCACAGGATTCCCTGGGAGTAGCCATAACATTCCAGCAAGCTCCAAAAACTAGCTCAGCAAAATGGACATGCTTAATGCAGTATAAGGGTGAGTCAACAAAACCCATGTCAAGTCTTATTACTAACTGTTGCAATTGTGGAGCCAATCATGAGTTTAAAAGCAAGAAGTGCTTAGCACTTGGTCAGCAATGCCACAAGTGTAAAAAATGAACCATTTTCAAAAGTTTTGTAAATCAAGCAAGCCTCATTCAGTTATTAAGAAAACTCACTCAAAAAAGCAAGTTGATCATATAGAAAGCTGCAACCCTACTTTCTACATGGATGATGTATCAGTGGTCGATGAAAAGGTTAATGCATTAGATTTATTGGCAAAGAACAAAGTATTTTGTACTGTCTTGCTCAATGATAAACCCACAGAGCTCAAAGGGAACACTGGTTCAAAGTGTAATGTAATGTCAGCAGAAATATTTGCTAATGTGAGAGCTGGTGAACAACTTAATTTGGTTAACTGTGCAAAGCTAATTGCTTATGGTAATGAAGAGATTCAAACCAAAGGCTCAGTAGTACTTTCATGCTATTCAACTAGGAACAGTTACAGCTTGCAATTCTATGTAGTCAGAAGACATGTGCAGTCATTATTAGGTTTTAGAGACAGTTTAAGAATGAAACTGCTTTCTTTTACCAAAGAAGTACATCATGTAAGCACATGTCCCAGTTCCAGCTATATTGATGCTCTTTTCTCAAAGTATGCTGATGTTTTCAATGACAAGCTAGGCAAACTTCCAGTTGTGTACTCCATGTAAGTAGATCCAGAGGTCAGTTCAGTGGCCAGTCCAGCAAGGAGAGTTTCAATAGCTATGCAGGACAAAGTCAAGGTCCAGTTAGACAAAACTATGCAGCAAGGTGTGATTTGTCCAGTCACAGAACCAACTTGAGTGGGTGTCATCCATGGTAGCTGCTCATAAGAAAAATTCAGATGAACTCAGAATATGCATTGACCCAAGAGACTTGAATAAGGCATTAAAGACACCTTATCATCCTATGTGTACAGTTGAGGAGATTGCCACCCTCATGCCAAATGCCACTGTTTTTTCTGTCTTAGATGCAAAGAGTTAATTTTGGCAAGTAATACTTGATCGAAAAACTTCACTACTGACTACATTCAGTACCCCATTTGGTAGATGCAAATTCCTCAGGATGCCTTTTTGAATAAATTCTGCCAGTGAAGTCTTTCAGTGTGCAATGGAGCAAATTTTTTTGGGCTATCCATGTGCAATAATAGTTGATGATTTATTAATTGGAGGCAATGGTGAAGCAGAGCATGACAGAAACCTCAGGAAAGTTCCGGACAGAGCGTGTGAAGTGAACTTAAAGCTTAATCCTCTGAAGTGTATACTCAGCCTTCCAAAAATTACTTATATAGGTCATTTATTTACCAGTACAGGCTTATGACCAGCCTCTTTCAAGCAAGCAGCCATTCATGAAATGCGAGATCCAGACAATGTTCAAGCCTTACAGCATGTTCTTGGTATGGTTAACTATTTGGGCAAATGTATCCCTGACTTTAGTGAGTTATCAGCACCTTTAAGAGAGCTGACATGTAAAAATGTTGCCAGGTCATGGCTAGAATAACACCAGAGAGCATTTGATAACCTCAAACAGTAAATTGCCAGCCCTCCTACATTAAGGTTGCATAGGAGGTTTGATTCTTTGAGCCAGGTTTCTACAGAGGTGAAAAATTTTTGAGTAATGGTTTTGTAGAACAGAGCTTGTGTATGTACCTTTAAGAAGCATTTCCAGATGTAAGCACGCAGATATAAATAGTGAGCAATTGCAGGGAGCAGTGCCATTTTGAGAGAACAGCCAGAGTGCTAACACGTATGAGTGTGGTAGTCAGTCTGTTTATAAGTTTATTTAAGTTTAAGTTACAAAGCCTCATTCCTGATGAGCTTGTGTGTAATAAAGCTGCTTGAACTGAGCCCACAACTGTTCATCTGTTTCATCCTGACCAGACAAGCGACAGTATTTGAGCTTATTTATTGTTGAGGCCTCCCATATTAATGTCGAGTTGTCTGCATAATGAAATAAACTTTCATGGTGAGTGAAGATGTGGAGGTCATTAATAAATATATTAAATAGGACAAGACCCAGGATAGAGCCCTCAGGGACATCTGTAGCAACTGGTTGAAAGGATGAGTAGGTTTATTGCCATTTAATTGCTTGTTGCCTTCTAGATAGGCAACTAAAAAACCACAGCAAGGAGTATTGTAAAAGTCCTATTGAGGAAAATGGAATGAGCAGTTGCTGGTGCAAGACAGTCCCCCGGATTCTCAAAAGCTTGCATGGAGTGCAAGATTAGTGCCGGAGCCCACGCAGGCAATATGTCTGCCATGCAATCCAGGAACAGCCTGCAGGGGCATGCACGAGTGCTCCTGCACTAATCTTGCACGGACTAAGCCCTGGTATGCAAATCACCACATTTGCAGGGGAAATCCATGCAAATGAGGTGATTCTGCAATCCAGGAAGCTTGCAACAGTCTGTGCAAGACTAGTGCTATCTGCAGAAATGTACTCGGTTAGTAACCGAGTACATTTCTGCAAAATCCAAAATGGAGCTATGACAGCTCCAAATTAAGGCTGCATATCATTGACGAAGCATGCCAATGGCCAAGTAGAAGGCCACTGGCATTGCAAACAATACAAAAAATCAAAAAATCAACTTTTATTTTTTTTTAGCCAATCTTGGCTGTTTAAGCATAGGGCAGTGGCGTGCAAACCGGATCGGGGCGGATAAGAAAATAAACCTAAAATAAGCATTGTAACTAAAATCAGTATTCTGCCATGCATGTTAATGGCAGGCAGAAGACAACCTGGCCCGTGAGTAGTGGTTACTAAGGGGGGAGGCTCAGTGTGACACATGTAACTATGCATTACCAGGCAATCCTATGCAAATGAGAGGAAGGATAGTGAATCCCAGTTTTCCCCAGCATGTGAGTCAGGTCCCAACAGTGTAAGAGTATGAATAGCTGGGTGCAAGCCTAGGAGGTAGCTGACATCATTGGGGTGTGTGTCAGGGGCATACTGTAAGCAGATTGGAGCTCTGTGGCTCGGGTTTGCTCCTAGCTTAGCACAGGGGGTGTGTCTAAACCTGCCTAGCACTCTTTACAAAGTGTAAGTGGGTGTGCGCGCCATGCAATGTGTTTTAAAGGAAGAAAAAATAAGTTAAACCAGGAAATAGCAGCAGTGTGCACATTTGAGCACACTGCGTGGTGCACACACGGGCTTAAATAGGGAGGCAATGGGAAGGGAAAACAGCAGTAGGAAGGTATTCAAGGAGAATTAGCATAGCTGGCAGGTGAAATGTGTCAGAATCAGCCAGTTATACAAGCAGCAGACCAGCCCAGTCCAGAACACTACTATAAACTATGCAAAAACCTTCCTGTCTGTTTTTTCCCACACTCTACAACACCGGTGTATACAAGCAGGAAACTTTTAACAAACAAAACAACAAAATGATAGTGGCTGCAATAGCTATCATACAACAACCTGTGGAAGAGGCTGAGGGTAGTGAGGATATGAATGCTGTCGACCAACCCACAGTGAGGAAACAGAGAAGAGTGTACAGACCCAAGGTAACCTACCAGGAGCTGCATGAGCTGGAGATAGTGGAGCATTATAGGGTGGACAGGGACCTCCTACAGCAAATTGTTGAGTTGTGCCAGCCAATCATGATACACAGAACTAACAGAGGGGAACCCATCCCAGTGGATACCAAGGTATGTGTAGGCCTAAGAATACTAGCTACAGGTACCTTCCAAAGGCCAACTTTGGATATGATGGGGATCTCGCAGGCATCAGCATCCAGGGTACTCCACCAGTTCCTGGATGCCATGTCAGCACATGTTGGTGAGCACATATATTTCCCCAACACCCGTGAGGCGTTGGCCAGCAATACGCAGCTGTTCCACCAAATAGCAGAATACCCTGAGGTAGTGGGTGCTACAGACTGCATGCACAAATGCATCAAAGCACCACCTGGTGAACAGGGTAGGGTCTACATCAACTGCAAGGGCTTCCCCTCCATCAACTGCCAGGTTGTGTGCGATGCCCAGGGCATAATAATGAATGTGTGTGCTGGCTGCCCTGGAAGCTATCACGATTACTACATCTGGCATCTGCTGCAGCTGTACCAGAGATTTACCAATGGGGGCATCCTTCACGGTCACCTAGTGGGGGATGCTGGATATGCACTGGAGCTGTGACTGATGACACCCATCAGAAATGCACACATACCCGAACAAGAACTCCACAATGAGGCACATGCAGAGACCAGAATTATAGTAGAGTGTGTGTTTAGGATGCTTAAGTCACAGTTCCAGTGCCTGGACACATCCGGTGGAGCCTTGCAGTACTAACCAGCTACATGTACCCAAATTGTCATTGTATGTGCCATGCTACACAATATGATCCTGTGAAAACAGCTGCAGCAGGAACACAATGGAGCAGGGCCACACAGCCCCACACCATTGCCAAGGCTTGCACGGGCACAGTGTGACTCAGAGGAGAAACAACCTGAGCCTGCCCCAGTAGGCAGAAGGAGGCATGCCCAGTATGTCCTGGCCTTGGCAAAGAGGCAATGCATAGCACATACACTGACACAGGAGGGACCCAGGGAATAACACCTCTCTCTGACTCTCACATACAATAAAAGGGATGCCAAACATGACACTACCTGTGCTCAACCATGTGTAGGGAGTGTACTATGTGCATCTGACATAGGCAGCCCTGCAGCACCACCCTCAATACTGGGACACCCACAAGGTAAGTGACTCACACATGCCAGTCGGGGGGGGGGGTTCACATACCCAACAGCAGTCACAGCCAGCAGGACAACAGGTGCAGACAAACACAAACAAAGACTGTGCTATGGCCTCTGAATGATGCCTATGGGTAACCCCCCCAGGCCTACACAGACAGATGACAACATGTCAGGCAGTGGGACATTAGTTCTGAAGGGTAGAAAGTCAGAAACTAATATATAGGTCAATCAAAGCTAAGATCTGACGTACACTGATATGCATCTAGTCAGCATGATAGGTTAAAATACAGAATGAAATGGAGTACCTGACATACCAGTACAGTCACAGCAAAAGTGTACAAGTGTCAGGTGTGCCCCCCTGTCCTACATAGTAATGTAATAACAGTCAGGTGTGCCCCCAATCCTGTGTCAAAATGTAGAAATAGTCAGGTGTGCCCCCCATCCTACATAGAAATGTAGTAACAGTAAGGTGTGCCCCCAATCCTGTGTAGAAATGTAGAAATAGTCAGGTGTGCCCCCTCAATCTTGTGTAGAAATGTATAAATAGTCAGGTGTGCCCTCCCATCCTGTGAATGAATGCAGAAACAGTCAGGTGTGCTCCTCCCAACCCTACTTAATTATGTAGTAATGGTCTGGTGTGCCTCCCCCAATCTGATGTACACATGTCGTAACAGTCAGGTGTGCCCCCCCACAACCCTATGTAGAAATGTAGTAACATGTATGTGTAGGTATAATACCAGTGGAGCACAGATGCACAGAGGTGGCCAAGGTAGCAGGATAGGTTCTAGCATCTGCACAATATGCAGGTATGTGTGTGTTAGGTTGGTGTGTGTCTCATATCTTGTGAGAGTGGATGGTATGTATGCATGTTGAGGTAAGCCTGATGGCCATTGCCCACTACTGCTTATGACAGGGACAAGTCCTCACAACTGCAGTGCCATACACAATACCCATCAGTATAACACAAGCTAGCAGTAAGCCATTGCAACTGTATGGTGGTAATATGTGTCACCATCTGAAAATCTGACATGGCATGGCTGTTGGACTAGATATACAAGCAGTGCATAGGGGAAAGTGCCCAATACATATATATTGTGTCACTGTGAAATGGACACACCCATGGAAAAGTACATACAGCTATGCATCACATTATCTGATCCTGTAGTAGGGGATACTGGTGTTGTCTGCCCAAACACTCACATATCACAAAGGAGGTAGGACTGATGTATTGGGAAACAGCTGATGTACCTGCACATGCAAGCATAACTGGAATGCCCAGTGCATATCTGTGTGCCAGATGCAAGTAGTGTCCATAGCACACATGCACCCAGCTTATGCAAACACCACTGACATACACCTCTCTGGTCATATCCCTGCTGTGGGGAATGGGTACAGTAAGACCCCACCTGTATATGGCAATAGCAGAAGACTGCAGCATGCAGTGCAGGTGTCCCATACAGGTGTGTCCCTAGCTGTAGGTTGCACCCTGACAGTATCCACAAGACCTGAGCAAGACTGTTAGGAGGTATTGGCATGAACACCTATCACACCTACCCTGTCATGCCAGGGGAATATACTGTATGGTGGTCTGGGACTGTAGGACTGACAGAATGCAACGACCTGCCACATATGGCAAACAGCAACACCTAATGCCCCACAGGCATTTGCCAAAGGCCTGTGTCTCACATGTACTGCCAATGCATGCTATATCATGGATACCTAAATAACAACATAACACACTCTACATATGCCATATGCAAAAATATATGGACAAACCACAGTAACATGTCCACCATGTCCCACTGCATGAACTGTGGACCAACACTAACACACACCTGTGATGGGGTGATACCCTTAGGGAAAGTATCAGAGAATGTATGCATAATGTATGGAAGAAGTTAGAATAACGAGGGGGGTGTGAACATTGGCAGCATGATATAAACATGGGCAGCATGCTATGTGTAGGGTCCGACACCAAGCTGTGTGCACACACTATCCCTGGCTGCAAACACATACATGGGTGGCTACACACCTGCCCGTACACCACAATAGGGTAAGTGACCTGACCCATGGCCCCTGCCCCTGGCTAACCTGTGTGAATCTGTACAGCTGTGAGGCATTGCCACAGCAAGATAAGCCCATACTGTCATGCTGATGGGCATACAAGTATGGGATCCTCTGCCAGCACTGTACCAAGGTGATGAACCAGATACACAAACCCAGCACCAAGTGTCTGCAGCTCCCCCTCCAGAATGGCATAACTTACCATGAAGATGTAGGTGTCTGCCCACAATACAGGACACAGCTGCAGTCACCCTTGTCCCCAAGACATCAATGTGAGCAAGAATGTCCACCTGACAGTACATGAGGACAGAAAACAACACTGTGTATAACAGTACACATCTGAATATCTCTGCTAACAGCAGTACCATGCAGCTGAAGTAGCACAGACACAATCGCCTACAGTACACACTATCTCCTGCACAGTTTTCCCCATATTGCCAAATGATTGACGGATACCCTGCAGAAACAGTATGCTACCTGTAGGTGTACAAAACAAAGGTCTGCACTGCAGTACAAACTACCTGGACTCGATCCACACATTCAATACAGACAGGCATACTGGGCATGCTCACACACTTAAACAAATGAAGGCCATGTCTGCAAACACCAGTGGACCAGACATATCTGGCAGTCACAAATGTTAGTGCAGACACTCCTCAGTATGCACCACTCATGCTTTGCACACACAGTGGATAGGAATACAAACATATATCTAAGGACAACACACTATAATAAGCCAAAAGTAGATGTACATAGATGTGTGGAAGAGGGTGACTGTGACAAGGAGCCATCCACACGTACCTGTAGAATATGACCCTGATTATGCCCGCATGTGGTGTGTCAACATCTAGATGAATGGGTTATGGCCCATGCATACACACTGCCCTCCCCATAGCCCTACCATGACAAGCCTGCTGAGGTCATCCACTGTGAAATACACCTTTGGGAAAGTTGTAGCCCAGTAATCTCTGTGGCATGACCTATAACTGCGTACTGCTGTAGTGTGATAAACTAGTTAGGTAGGAGTTCCAATCCCAGATGTGGCAACTGTGTGTGTGTGTCTGTCTGTCTCTGTCTGTGTAGGGAGCAAAGCTTTTTAGGGTAGTCACAATCACTACAATTCAAATGCCCTACTTTGCAAGGCTGCTGATGTCATTTTTATTTATTTTATTTTATTTTACATTTGTTGACCGGGCTAGTCTAACTGGATGCATGTCCATTTTCAGTAGAGGCCCGGGGAGAAAAGCTCCAAGCATAAGAATAACAATATAACAAAAGCAAATAAGTAAAATAAAGTAATAAAGCAACAGTACCATAGTAACATAGGTAAAATGAGAAAAGCAAATGGGACTAACAAACAGTGACTAGAAAACATTTAGGCAAAAGCTAGACCAGACATAAACAAGCAAATGCACTAGACAGCACC